>NC_049906.1:26881406-27181406 GCF_001411555.2 Juglans regia | reverse complement strand
ATATCATCATCAATTTTAACTCTTGCAAACTATAAACCAAGGCACCCATAAGCTAGAGTGCATGAGAGAGAGAGAATAAGACACATACTTATAGGGGTGTAAATCGGTCCCATCTGGTAATTTTTGGTCCATCATTTTTTTCGGATTGGATCGGACCGAACATCCATAGGGACCGGACCAGTAGCTATTGGCCCGATCCAGTCCGTTTGGTCCGACCTAATCATTTTAATTTTTTTCTTTTTTTAAATAAATTAATAAAAAAATTATTTAAATTACTAAATTAAAGTTAAGTGAATTATTAATATGTATTATGTAACTAACTCATTAAAAAAATATTTAACTATAATTATATTTATGATGTTGATAGTTGTTACTTACTAACTTAGACATTACTCTTTAGTACGGTTATACAATAAACCAAAAAAGGGGCAAGGACTGACTCAGATGGGCCACCGGAGCTCGGAACCGGTGTGCAACCGGTCGGAGGATGATAGAATTTGGACAAAACTGATGTCCAACGGTTCGGTCTCGGCTTGAGCCTGGACCGGACCGCTAAACTGACCAATACTTTAAAGGTTTTTGTTTTTTTAAAAAAATTATACATATATGAAACGATGCCGTTTCACTTAAGTGAGTGAAATGACATTGTTTTGGGACTTAATGTTTGAAAAAAATATAAGGGAAATTGAGCCAAACGGTGACGTTTCACTCTAGGGTTTAAACACACGCACACATCCTTCTTCTTTCTCGTTTCTTTTTTCTCCTTTTTGATTTCACTTCACAGTTCACACTCACAATGCCGCCCCCTCCTCTCTCTCTCAAATCGCACCTCGCGGCACACGGTGTCATCTCTCTCAAATTGCAGCCACCTCCATCGCCACCAATGACGCCGACGAACCAACTGGAGTTACGCCGAGACCAATGTCAACGGTTTTCTCTCCCTTTACCAGCTGGTTTTGGTTGAGATTTACACCATTTCAAGGTGTTGGTGCAGTTTTGGTTTTGGACCAAAACCACACTGATACCTTTGTTTCCACCCATACTCTTTAGTATACATAATTATTAATAATGTCATACATTTTATATATTGTCAATGAATATCAATAATTTTGTTTTACATAAATTATTCATACTTGCTTGCAACTTAAGCATTTAAAAAAAATTACCTAATTATTTTAATTAAGTGTAAATAGTAGATATTTATGAATGTATGATGTATTAACTATTTTCATATAATGACATAAATTTTCACATGATTTATGATTTATTATTAATTGATAGCATATATTATTCTATATTTTATATGGCCAATGATAATAAATTTGATTAAAATTACATCATTAATTTATATAATTACTATATAAAAAAATATATTAAATTATTAAAAATATTTTTAAAAATATATATAGGGGTTCAGCCTGGTCCAAAATTTGTAGACCCTGAGATTGGACCGAATTTCATCGGTCCACATATTTTGGGATTGAGACGGACTGGTCCAAAATTCGGTTTAGTCTGGTCCGGACTAAGAATTTAGGTCTAATCAGTTTTGTCGGTCTAGACTAAATTATTTACAGCCCTACATACGTAATTCCTTCTACCACAATGGATTTGGCACTTTATGATTCCAAATGTTCACATGCATTTTGTTGCAGCTTGACAATTCATTTCGTTTTAGCAATCTGATGTGACTTCCATTGAATTCCAATATTTTTTATACCTCTGTAAATCTTTCTAATTACTTGCATCCAAAAGCATGAACAATCCTTATATTTGGTGATATAGTGTATATGTTTGGAAATAGGTAGAAATCAGAAATCAATGCAAGCAGGTAATAGGCAGAAACCACCTTAGCTAGGTGATATAGGTATCTATTTGGAACGATAGTTGTGTCATCAGTTTTAGTTAGTGAGGGGAAAAGACCAAAAGCATACTGATGCAGTAGTGGAATATATCGGCAACACCAATTGATTTCCCAGCATTCTTTTCTTTCCTTCCCCTATCGAAAGGCCACAAGCCCTGTTTCTCTATCATTTTTTTTTTTAAGAAAAGTTAGGGCCACATGTACAATAGTGACCCCTCCCCAATTTTATTCATAAAACACCTTACTTATGGCGAAGGAATACCATATAAACTTATTTCTTCTCAAAAGAAACTAACAATGCTATAAAAAATTAACAAAATCTATCCAAGCCTCTGACTATATATATATATCTACTACTTGTATCTTGCACCTTTGTAAAATATCAATCTGCCCGCAAGTGAGTCTTTTCTTCCTCTTCATTTTAAAAGATATATTTCTGAACCAAAAAGTAATCTGCTCCCAACAAGCTTGAAGCGACGTGTCTTTGTCCTCCATTCTCCATCTACATCGACGCATCCATAGTGACCACACAATTAAAACAGACGTGATCCCCCATATGTGTTCTAATTGGGATGAGCATTTTCCCTTAGAGACCCAACTCCATAATCTATCCCTCCAATTTTGCTGCTGATCATACTGAACCTCCAACATCTCCAAAGCCTTCCTCCACAGTTTTTGCGCAAAGTCCCCTTCTCCCAACAAATGATCTATTGTTTCAACCTCAGGCTGCTTACAGCAGACACACGCAGAGCAGAGAAATATTCCCATACGCTGGACATTTGAATCCACACTCAATGCCCTTTGTAACCCTTTCCAGCATATAAAAGACATTCTAAGTGGAATAACAGGATCCCAAACAAACTTTGCCCACTTAACTTCCTCATTCTTTGACCAACACACCTCCCATGTAGATTTCACAGTTACCTTAGCTTGCTTCAACGGCTTCCAATAAACCCTATCATCAATCTCCAGTCCACCCAGCTTCACATTCAGGTTAATATACCGAGCCTTATCCCTTCCTATCAATTCCACAATAACATCTTCCTTCCACTCTATACCATTAATCACCTCCCGCAACATCAAATTAGATTGATCAACATTACTTATCTGCAATCCTAGAATGCCAAGACTAGACCAGTTTTCCCGCCAAAAATGAATTTACATTTTATTAATCTGCCAACTTGATTGCTCAATAATGACTGAAAAACAAGCAGATATTGACTTCCATATTGGAGATGCATACCTCAAAACCCTTCCTTGAAAAGGATGATGCTTTTTAAAATATTTTTCTCTCACAACTTTCGCCCATAACGAACTTCCATAAAGAGCACTCCAAGCTAGCTTCACTCGAACTGCCTTTTGAAACTACCCTAAGTCACGGATGCCTAAATCTCCCTCACAAACTGGTTTAGCAACCCTTTGCCAAGACACCCAACGCTTTTTGGATGCTCTTCCTTTCCTCCCCATAAGAACCTAGCAAAAATGGAATTAAGCTTCCTAATAACCATCTTTGGAACATCCATCATTGACATAAGATGAACAGGTAAGCTGGATAACACATGCTGAAGCGTAATAATACGTCCCCCAGTCGATAATAACATACCTTTCCTTCCATCTAGCTTTACCTGTACTTTCTTCAACAAATCCTCAAAACAACATACTCCAATCACTGAAGGAGCTATCGGAATACCCATATATGTACAAGGAAATTTTCCAAGTCCATAACCAGTTATTCTTTGTAGGCTTTTTTTCCTTGATTGATTAATATTCTCTGAAAAATACATTGCTAACCTATACGTATTTACCTTTTGTCTCGACCACTTGGAATAAAGTTCAATTATTTCCACGAGCCCTTTCACCGATTTTTTCTTTGCTTTTAGAAAGAAAACGACATCATCAACATAGATTAAATGTGACACCTGCGTACTCACTCTAGGAATTACAAGAGGTTTAATCCTCCGTAGATCTACTGCCTGTTTAACCATCCTCGTGAAAACTTCCTCAGCTATAATAAAGAAATATGGTAAGAGCGGATCCCCCTGCCGAACTCCTCTAGAAGACTGGAAATACCCTCGATATGTTCCATTAAGCATCACGGAAAAACTGCAATTCTGAACACAATTTTTAAGAAGACCAATAAACTTATCAGAAAAACCATAAGCATATAAAGCCTCCCATAGAAAGCTCCATTCCAACCTATCGTATGCCTTCATCATATCCAGTTTTAACATAATATTCCCACCTCTAGTCTTTCTGTTAAAGCTATGCAATAATTCCTATGCCAACAAAGCATTCTAAAAAAATTCTACGGCCTTTAACAAATGCACCTTGTTCTTCTGAAATAATACTAGGTAATAAAGGCCGAATTCTTCCAACTAAAATTTTTTAGAAACACTTATAAATAACTGAACACAAACTTATTGGACGGAATTTAGTGAAACTGTCTGGGCATTTTGTTTTAGGGATAAGCATTGAAAAAGTAGAAGTATAATACGGACCCAATGGCACTCCTGAAAAAAATTCCATGGTTGCTTCAAGCACATCTAATCCCACAATGTCCCAACAAGAAATGAAAAAACTGGCCCCAAAACCGTTAGGCCCCGGGCTACTATCCTCCGGAATTGATTTCATTGCTTCTAAAGTTTCCTCCATAGAAGGTAACTTAACAAGATTGACGTTCTCCTCCTCAGATACAGTCATTCAACCAACCTCCGTATGTCTTCTTTCGCACTGGAATGCACCTCAGACTGCAATAGCTTGGAAAAATAATCCACTGCACCATCATGCACATCAATTGGAGTTTGAAGCACCTGGCCATCCTACATCTCCATATGTCCTACCCATGCCTTCCATCTATAATCTCTGAAAACACCATGAAAAAATTTAGTATTCGCTTTACCCTCTTTTATCCATTTCGCTTTAGCCTTATGAGCCATGAAAATTTCTTCTCTATGAAGCCACTTATGCCAACCCCTTCCGAGCTTCCTGTAAAAGAATCTCATCCTTTGCTTTTCCCATCTCAAGAATCTTCCCTTCCAATTGAATAATCCGGTCTTCCCATCGTGAAATATTAGCAAAAATATTCCCAAAGGGTGTGCGATTCCACACCTTCAACGATTGCTTCAAACGATTCAACTTAGTAGCCAAATTCTGAAGACCATTAAAATTTGTTGGCATCTCCCAGCTCTTGGTCACTACCTCTCGGAACTGAACATGTGTAGTCCATATACGTTGGAAAAAGAAAGGCCTTGGACCATAAAACTGACGAGGAATCGAAGTCTTGAGATGCAGCGGACAATGGTCCGAAGTGCTTCTTGCCAACATAAACACTTTCGCAGACGGAAAAACCTGTAAAAACTCCTGATTTACCAGAAGCCGATCTAACTTTGCCCATATACGGCCACACCCTTCTTGCCCATTACACCACGAATATTTAGAACCTTCTTCTTGCGGTTCCATGAGCCCAGAATTTAATATACAGTGATTGAAATCATCTTTAACACCCTGTGATTTAAGAGTCCAATTTTTTCATGATCATCATGGATGACATTAAAATCCCCTCCAACCACTCAAGGAATATCTTGTCTTTGAAGCGACTCCGATTCTCGCCAGAGATGAATCCTCCCAGCTTGAAAACAACTCGCATATATAAACGGTAATAACATCTCCTTCTCACCTTTCTTATATATACCGAAAATCTGTTGCTTTGTACTAGAAACCAATTGCATAGATACATTCTTCTGCCAGAACACCCATATTTTTCCTTCCTGCTGTTGATTGGTCATAAAACTTGCAAGCTTCAACTTCCTTGCCCATTTCTATATACGACACTCCTCAATAAACGGTTCCAAAACAACCAACACATCAGGATGTGTCTCATAGATATGCTTCTGTAATTGAAGAAACGAACTACCCACCCCCCAAACATTCCACACCAATATTTTTTCTAACATATTAATCTTGTTTGGATGTCCGAGTAATCATACTCGGAAGAACATTGACACCTCTTTTATTCTTCTTCAACTTCACAACTGGCACCTCTACTACCTAGTCCAACTCCATTCCTATTCCCTCTCTACTTTTTTCACGTTCAAAGCCAATTATTTCCTGATTCGCACCTTGTACCTCCACTTCTACATTAAAAAGAACATCTGATTCCTCCCCAATTATCACATCCTGTGCCTTAATATTCTCAACATCCATCTGCCTTGTCATTCCCTCCTTAACTCGACATGACTCTAATACGTCTTCAACTTGGACCTCCCCTTCACTTTGAACACTTCCATGTTGAACTTGCATGTTTTGTATAGAACACATACCCATCTCTGTTAAGCATCCATGCTCCCCTGTTTTCTCATTAAAATCCCTGACATTCTTCAATCTAGAACCACCATCTACCACCAAATCAGCTATTCTTTCTAATTCATTGTTGACTATTTCTTTCATTATTGACTATTTCTCAGAAATCTTCTATGAGTAAACCATTATGCTTAAATAATCATCTCACTGATGCTCCATAATCCTGATCCTTAGCTGGACTATTCAAAATCATCTGAAAAATATGGAGATAAGGGGTGAGTTATCAACAACTTAGTAAACAGAGAACATATACTAGTGTGTAAACATGAGTATTTACAGAGTTCAGAATGCAGAACAAAAATATTTTCTTTCAGAATGTAGAATCAGAATAATGTTTTCAAAATGCAGCGTCAGAACATGTTATCAAAAATATCAGAGCGAGAGTTCGAAAAATATTCATAATCAAAATCCATTTGGCATAACATAAACTGAAACATCACATCTTATCTTATCATATCAGAACAAATACCATGTTTAACCCCCGTGGTAGGGTTGTGCAAACCCCGGTAGCTAACCGAGCAGAAATAGAATGTGAATCTTCCCCTTATTCATTCTCGGAACCCCGAGTGTGCACATAGGAAAGACCACGCAGAAAACCACTTTGTTTCCAAAGTGGGTGTACCAGAAACAGAAAAGTTGGTACCAACCTGAACTGAGGCCACAGTTTTACACCTGTGGTGAGGTCAGAACGGAACCGAAACAGAAACAGAATGTTATGCCAGAGGTTTTCAGAAATCACATCAGATCATATCAGAGTACATAAAATATTCAGAACTGAACAAAATCATAACACAACATAATTTATGCACAAAATTTCATATTCGCTCTCTTTTTCAAAATTCAAAAACAAAATGTCAAAAATAATCTCATATCTACACCAGTAATGACAGAAAATAATTTCTTCTTAAACAAAATCTCATAAGTAATGCAGAACAAATAACTGAGGCAGTCCAAATTTCTTTTCAACATCAAATATGTATATTTTTCAAAAATAACCTCAGCTCATTTTATTTTAAATGCAAAATCTAGCATAGGAACCCCGCTTACCTGAACTTCTTAACTTTTTCGAAATTCCTCAAAAACGTCGAACAATAATTAATCTTCACCTATAAAATAATCACGTAATTCTCATAAATTTCCAATTAATCACGTATTTCGATATTTAATCCTAAGCTTATAAAATAACCTATTTAATTCCTCAAAACCTAAAATTACAAATCATCACTTTCTAAAATCGCCAATGCTAACTTAATACTATGACTAAAACATTTAAAAGTCAGACCTATTTATTATTGAAAACCAACTATAAAGTTTAATACTGGATAATATAATTATTCCAAAATATTTTTAAAAAACCCATAACAATTTTAAATAGACTAAAACATATCTAAAATGTAAAAATAACATTACACCAATATTGTTTACTATTAAAATAAATCTTTGCTTAAATAACATATTAAAATACTTAAGTGATTTTTTGTAATCATAATTATATAAGAGTGTACCAATACATAATAAGAAATTTCAAGCACATTAATATAACACTTAGTAAAAGGGCACTAATGTAATTTCCTTCATTTCTTTGAAAACCAATAAAACCTACGGAAAACAAAATAATGTGCATGGCAGGGGCTTACTCATGGAGGGAAATCAAGCGGTAGCGTGCGATGGTTGGACTGGGTAGGCAGTGGCGACGCGGCTGGAGAGCAGGCATGCAGCGGACATCCTGTCAAGCTGGGTTAAGCACGGGAGAGGGAGAAAATGGAGAGTGAGAGACAGAGAGACTGAGAGGGAGATTACGCACCATGTGGCGTGCATGGAGGCTTCGGACGGTGGCGCTGGACATCATTGGGCGGTGGAGGACTGATTTCCAGGGGGTGATAGCGGCCCGAGGTAGAGGTGGCGACGGCTGCATGCAGCAACCCTCCTAGTGGTTGGGCAGCCCGTAGAGGAGCCTTACCATGTGGAGAAAAATGGCTCTGTTTTGATGATCAAAAACAGGGGATGACTTCTCGTGGCTACCAGTGGTTGGCATCGTGTGCATGGTGCAGATACGGTGGCTTATGGTTGCACGAGGGGCTGGGCAATGACTGGTGGCTTCCGCCGTGCAGGGGAAAGACTCGCATTGGGTGGTTTCCGTTCGGTTGAGTGCACACGACGTTGGCTTTTCTGATACAGTAATGCCAAGTTGAGTCTCGGGCTGGCTTGCTTGCGACAGTGGAGTGGTGGTTGAAGACGGTAGCAGCGGCTGGAACTCAGTGGAGGGTTTGATGGAGGTCTAGACGCAGTGCAGGCCTGCTGCGAACATACGTGCGTGGTGGAGGCATTGGGTTGATTTTTGATCGGTGGGAAGAAACTGAGAGTGTTGCAGCTTTGGGTTTTGCAGAAAGTATATATATATATATATATATATATATATATATAAAGGTGATTGAATGTAGAAAGAAACCCTAGAGCCATAGGAGACATGTGTGCGGACGAGAAAAGAAAAAAAAATCGTGTGTGTGCATGGAGTGGATAAAGAAAACATTAGAGACGTGTGTGATCATGCATGCCGTGGGTGAGAGGGGAACTTAAGTGGAAAAAAAAAATAGACGGAAAGAAATGAAAAAAATAAATAATAAATAAATAAATAAAAAGAATAAACTAGAACAAAATAAATAAAAAAAAAAACAAATTGAGCTTCATTGGGTCCAGGTGTTACAGAATCAGCTGTGTTTATCGAACAACTTCTTCCTGTATCCCCTTCCGCATTCAATTCCTTATCACTCACCTCCATTCCTCCTCCTTCAATACAAAAAAAATTTTCCCCATCCTGCTGTATTTCCTGTTGATCATTCACTGTTAAAGATGATACTATCACCCCATCTTGTCGCATGTACAGAATTGGTAGTTCAATTCCATTCTCCGCCTTTTTTTGAGATTGCACTAGATTCGTCTTGTTCACTGACTTCCACAGCTATTTACTCCTCTCAAATCTCTTCAAATCCGCTTTAGACTGAGAAACTCTTTTCTTCTGCTTTCCTGCATTCAACTTTTCCCTTCTACATGTAGTTTTCGAATGGCCTTGAATACGGCATGTTGAACAATATGCTGGTAAAGTTTCAAATACCACTTCCTGAAAATGACTTCTCGTTTTATTAGGAGGACCAATCCAGAAATAACTCCTGTGATCTTTCGATACGTCCATCTCCCCACACATTCTTGCACCCTCTGGCCTTGAAACACAAGCTGTTGCATTATCTGTTCTTAGATATCTCCCATAAGACCCTGCAAAAATCTTTAACGTTGACTCATGGAAAAAATGTGGCTGTAGCCCTGGTAAGAAAATCCACACCGGAGCCAATACCGATTCCTCATATTCATTGAAGGTAGGAGTCCAGTGAAAAATTTTATATGGAACAGAAGCAATATCCATGATTTCCCTGGACATGGCCGTAACAAAATCTGCTTCATTAGTCAGCCGCACCAACACGTTACAAGCCCTCCTCATAGCACCAACAACCGGCATAGAGATTAATCCCCAACGGTTTTTAATATACCCCCGAATGACGTCCAGAGACAGACGATGCCGCTGGAATGATAAAACTACAGAAAACCGAAACGGAGTCGCCGTTCGATTGATCTCCTCTTTATTGAAAACGAAACACAACTCCCCCTCAATCAACTTTGCCTCTCGCATAGGAACGATTACCTCTGGCATAGGTAATGGACGATCCGAAACAATGTCTGCAAGCGTCCTCACCGTGACAGGCAAGGACCTAGCAATCGCCATTCAGAAATAGCCCTTAACACACTGGAAACTACAATATCCAGCGGAACATGAGTGTGCTTTTGCCCTTGTAGTGATTTCTATCATGAATACTCATCAATAACAATTAAGTAAAATCTAAAGCCATCATAAGAGGGGATGGGAGGTGGATCCCACACATCTATGTGAAGAGTGCGAAGAAAAGATTTAGCATGGATTGTATGAGAGGAAAAAAATAATTTCTTTGATTTTCCAAGAGTGCAACTTTCACAAAAGCCAATACTTTTATTTAAAGTAGGTAAACAAGGAAGCATAGACTTAAGAGTTATGGAGTTCGGATGTCCCAAACATGCATGCCAAAGATTGCTGCAAACCTTGGTAGCTAGAAATGCAACAGGGGAAAAGGATGTGGAGTATGCATGTAAAGGGTAGAGACCATCTTCAACCAAGCCCTTAAACAGCACTCGACTCGCATTTAGATCCTTAATTAAAAAACCCCATGGATAGAACACAAAGTAGCAATTGTGATTAAATGTAAAATGAGAAACCGAGAGAAGCTTATTTTTAATATCAGGCACAATAAGAGCATTCGTGATAGTGATATCGTTTTTGGAACAACAAAATGACCAACAACAAAATAGGAAGACCACAAGTGTCTCCAACCATTATAGAGTTGTTACCAATGTATGGTGGAATACCTTTAGCATTAGTGGTTGTAGGAGCCATACGTTGGTTTGCGCCAGTGTCAAGATACCAGGTATTATCATTGGTATCACCAATTTGGACAACAAGGAAGGCTTAGTAGTTTTCGGTGTCTTCATTGGTGGCACAACAGCTGTTGGCTTTGTGATTAGGACCTCCACACTGAAAGCAGGTGATACGACTAGTACGTGTAGAAGCTTTACCACCACCACAGGAGGAGTTTTATTGAGGACATGTAGTGTTTGTGCGACCATGAGAACGTCCACCGCCACAATTTTTTTTAAACTTTGGTTGATTTTGATGCCCACAAGAAGAAGAATTTCTAGCAGCACAATTTGTTGAAGGGGCAACATGATTTGTGTAGAAAGTAACAGCCGAAGCAATGTCTCGACTAGTAGAAATTCGAAGTTCAAGAGAAGGGAAGTTGTCTCTTGCATTGATAGCAGCAACTATAGGATCAAACTCAGAGCCCAAACCTCTGAGTATACATATGATAAAATCATCATCTTCCATTGATTTTCTAGCGCCGCGAAGTGCAAGAGCCAAAGACTTGGCTTTGTGAAGGTATTCTTCCATTGAAGTAGTACCTTTGGTGAGTGATTGCAACTCACTTTTCATTTGTTGGACACGATCCCGAGTATGTTGACCATACAACATTTCCAACACATCCCAAGCTTCTTTGGAGGTCTCACTGTTGATCACCTGAGAGAGGGAAGCATCGGACAACATGCTATTGATTCATCAAAGGATCAATTGATCAATACGGAGCCATTTCACAGTAGCTAGATTCTAAGTGAGAGCACCATTACTTCCATGAATGGCTGTAGGTGGGCAAGGAAGATCATTTGTAACATAATCGAGAAGCCTGTGACCACGTAGAATAGGGGCAACCTGGGTTTTCCAGAGATGATAATTGTTGGAGGCTAATTTGATGGAGATATCATGAAGATTAATTTTGGAAGAAGATAGATCAAGGGAAGCAAGCTCTTCCACAATAGGAAGCGAAAATGTAGAGGATGAGGAAGGCATTGGAAAAAAATCCTCTAGTGGCTTTGATACCATGTAAGGAAAAATAGCATGTGTTTGTGCATTGCTCTTGTTTTACTTATATAAAGGTTTAGAGAGGAATACGTAAATTTACAACTGTAAAGAAGCAAAAAGGAAAGATATACAATTGTAAAGCAAATGATATACATATGTGAAACACAGCCGATAAACACGCTATTTACATCAGTGCAAGAATAAGCGGCATTGCCAAAAATAACAGAGAGATCTCAACAGCTTTTCATGGAGAGAAATATGAGGAGTAGATTGCGAAGGTGTGTATCTTCAAGAAGAAGTTGACGAGAGCGAGGAAGACGCTCCTTGTAAGGCAATGGCAGAAGTCATCTTCTATTGTTCACGAGAGGTGCAATTATAGAGAAGTGGGGATATACTATACATTGAATTTTTAATTGTAAGTAAATTTACGGGGGAGCTTCCTCAAGTACGTCCTTTACTTGTATTCCCCAATGATAATACTTTTGTGACTTTGTATGCTCTTTAAAGTGATTGGTTGATTTGGTTATATAGATGATATGAGCAATCTGTGAATTGTAATGAAATAATTTGTAAATAGATGTTTTATGGGATTTTAGAAGAGATCAATAGAGAAAAGTTGAATAAAAGTATTGTAATTAGAATATAATTTTTTAATAAATTTTTTTAGATTTGAAAAAATTGAATTATTTATTGTGTTTTCTTTAGAAGTTTGAAAAAATTATAATGATTAGATAATGATTAGATGAAAAAGTTAAAAAAATGAGAAATTAAAATTGAAAAATATTTGTGTTTGAATATTGGTGTTTGAATATTGAGATGAGATGAGATGTGACCATTTGTGAAATCAAACAGGGCAACTACTACTAAAAATTTAAAGCACGTTTGGAAATCAATAAAGAATAATCCCCACATGAGCTCCCCTATCCCCATGAGCATTTACATAAACAGTACTCTTGCATGCACCTGCCTTGCATGTATCTGGAACCTTTGATCTCCAATTTATGCGAAACTAGCTGTCCAATCCGTGAGAATAATATAACTTGTTTCATTAAATATATATAATTTATATTTTTATAATATTCACTATTTTTAAATATTCTAATTTTTTTTAAAATTTTTAAAAGATGCATAAAGTATTTTAGATTTAATTAGATTTATAAAATCTTTTGGATTCATTTAATACCACATATATAGGGCAAAAAAAAAAAAAAAAAGAAACCAGTTAGATGAATCCAGTGTTTTATATGCAATATCATCAGATAACGAAGTTAGTCAAGTGTCTATTATTCTTTCTCAGCTTTATATTTCTTTTTTAAAAAGATTTGTTTTGAAAATTAAAAGACTGCTATTCTTAAAAAACAAAAATTAATAACTTGATTAAATATATTATTTTTCATTTAATAGTTTTAGTTTTAAAGAAAGTACTATAAAACTCGCACCCATTCGATCCAATTTGTTATATTCGTTGGTGAATGGAAGACATCCTATCAAAAGCCAGAAAGAAGCTGATGTTAGGTTTCTATAGAAAACAACACAAAATGTAGAGAATATATTAATATGCATTATTCATATCAATCCAAATTTCATATGTACATATCTCTACATCTAACAAGACAACTTAACCAAGTATTAATTACTAGCAAAGAAAATAGGTGGGAAAGTCATTACCTTGTCACACAATATAAGGATGAACTTTCAAAGCACTTTAATGCATGCTATCATCATTTTTCCTTTTGAAAGCAGTACATGGAAAATATAAATGCATGGGTGATCTCATTTGGACGTATGTACTTTCTTGGAAGGCCCGAAACCCTGTCTAAGCTGGTGCTAGTCTTTTTTCTTTTTTTTTCTCTCTCAGCATGCTTAATATTAATGAATAATTAAAAGAGTTACACAAAGTTTCAAGGCAGATCTTTGCCACTATCAATATATAATAAGTGACTAGGAAAATTATGAAAGGGTATATGTGTATGACCAAAAATTAAACTGGTTGCTGTCCATTACGCCACAAAATGCGTGCATTGATTTTGAGATTAATGTATTTTGATTATTCTCCAATCATGTCGAGGGAAAATATTTTGAAGAATATCATCTATGATCGGTGTTATTTGCCATAATGGTGGAGGGGCTTCATTGGTGATTTCATCTATGACGGTTTGCGCATCTCCTTCTAGGATTGATAGTGTGGCGCTCCCGACCCCCATGTACGGGAACAAGTGTGTGTACATTCAACAATGTACAATAAACAAAGCAGCAGATAATTTAAATAAGTCAACTAAGTACTAGAATTTTTAATACAAATTAACATAAGTAAAACGATTAAAAAGAGTTATACAGTTATCCCAAGATAAAAATATAATACAAGGCCAAATACAAATACGAGTGATCCCAAATCACTTCTCGGGCAGAGCCGAATCCTCAGGCTCACCCTCAGCTTCATCTGCATTGAAATCTGCGTTACCATAAAACGGTACCGCAGGTAAGTAAGATCCAAACAACTCACGAGATTAAAAATGCATTAATGCACCAACATGCATGCATATGATGAAGTATGCATTATTCTCAAAACATCATTTTTTTTCCAAAAATGAACATTTCCAACACACGCCAAAATTCCATTTGGCCCAAAAATAATAATTCGTCATTTTTCCAGAAAATGACCCACATAAAATTCATTTATTCAACACACGCTATTTTCCCAGAAAATAGCCCATTATCCATTTTAACTGTATGCACCATGATCTCCCTTAGGGACCATCCATACACCCTGGCTCCCTTCGCCACTCTATGGGTAACGATCGTGCGTGTGACTTCGTAATGAGTGATGCCCATTTCCGCGCCCAGCGCATTCATGGCTAAGCATCCTCTAGCCCCCGCCAACAGAGGGGCCACGGAGTCGGCACGAGAGCGTTACCATCCCGTCCGATCCCGTTGTCACCCAACGACAACTCAAGGGACGTCACTGAGTATATTTCGCTCCCGAGTGACCAGATGAGCTCCACCGAGATAATGCCCCATCTCGGCTTGGGGTCGTGATACACACGCACCCAAAAACCATATCACATGAAAATCCAGTTTTCAATAAACACATGAACATGAATGCAATTACATAAAAACCCAGTTTCCTTTACAAACATGATCATGCATACAAATATGCCATGTACATGAAACATCTCAATAACCAACATCCAACAACACTCAATACAGTCCAAACACACAAACAACTTCATCCACCAATCCATCCGACCCCCTTACTCCTCGGACTCAGTCCGCCAAAATCAACCAGATCACAGTGAAATGAATTAGTGCAAAAATATATTTAAATCACGAAAGTTCTTTGAAAAAATACTTACAGTGCTATTTTATAATTTTTGAAGGATTACAGAGCTGCCAGAAGTGGCAACACAACAACAGAACAATGCCAAATGCACTGTGGGCGTGGGTCTCAAAAACTCACTTTTGAATGGGTACAAACGAAGACCCGATATTACTAGGGAAGGGCTTAGGGATGTCGGTGAAGCTAATGGTGGTGGTGGTGGTTGGTCGTGGGTGGCGGCGTAGAGGGCGGTCGAAGACCACAAAGTTTAAAACAAAAATGTTGATGGTGGGGCTTCACCGGTGGCGGATCGGAGCTGGGGTTGGGTGCATTAGGTTGTTAAGAGGTCGAGGATGATGTGGTAAAGAAATGGTGGCCGGAGGTGGCGCGACGGCGGCGCGCGAGCACAAGGAAGGTCGCGGCTTTAAGCCGTGCGTGGAGGAGAATGGCGGCGTGGAAGGAGCTGCGAATGGAGGGAGGTGGTCGTCAGCCGGTGGGGAAGCTAATGGAAGGGGCGGTGTCTGACACGGCGGCGCGCGGGGGCGGGCTGGGGGAGGAGAAGAAAATGCACGGGGAGAGAAAGTGGGAGGGTAGCGTTGGGAGCGGGAGAGAGGAGAGAGAGAGAGGAGAAAAGAAAATGAGGAGAAACAGAAAAGAAGATGAAAAGAAAAGAGAAAAAAAGAAAAAAAATTAAAGGAAAGAAATGAGGTCTAATCCTCACATCTTGGGTCACAAAAATAATCTAACGAAAAAGATTTCAAAACAATAAATAAAATAAAATAATTCAAACGTAGTGATTAAATGAAAATAAAATAATTAAACCCAACAATAAACTAATTTAAAATAAAGAAAAATTTAAATGCATAACAATAATTAATATTAAGAAAGCACATCAAAATAATTTTCACAAAATTAAAATCATAAAATAAACTAACTAAAAATCCAACAACTTTAAAATAAGAGAATAAATTTTGAATTAATAAAAATAATCCTTCAATAAAAATACACTAAAATAAGGAGTGTTACATCCTCCCCCCTTTAAATAAAATTTCGTCCTCGAAATTGGCAAGGTCAAACATTAAACTAGGACAGGAATAATATTCGACTAAGAGCAGACTTAAGAAATATACTGCCAGGGTCAACAAAACGTGGCTCTTGATGTCCAAAACTCTTTTTCAATGAAGACACATGGAACACATCATGAACTTCCCCAAAATAATCTGGCAATGCAACTCTATAAGCGACAAGCCCAACTTTCTCTACAATATGAAAATGACCAACATACCTGGGACTAAGTTTTCTCTTATTAGCAAAGCACTTAATGCCTTTCATAGGAGAGACTTTGAGATAAACCCAATCACCTACTTCAAAGGATAAGTCTCTTCTCCTTGTATCTGCATAACTCTTATGGCGACTTTGAGCTTCCGCCATTTTAGTCCTTATGAACCGAGCTTGATCTTTCATTCCTTGAATTATCTCAAGCCCAATTAATTTACTCTCGCCAACTTCATCCCAACACAAAGGTGATCTACACTTCCTTCCATACAAAGCTTCATACGGGGCCATTTGAATGGAGGAATGAAAACTATTATTATAAGCAAACTCTATTACTGGCAGATAATTTTCCCAACTCCCCTGAAATTCCATGACACAAGCCCGCAACATATCTTCAAGAGTCTGAATAGTGCACTCTGATTGACCGTCAGTTTGAGGGTGATATGCAGTACTAAATTTCAACTTAGTGCCTAAAGCTGCCTGCAAACTTTTCCAAAAATGGGACGTGAACCGCGGGTCCCGATCCGACACGATACTCTTGGGTACTCCGTGCAAACGCACTATCTCTTTGACATACAATCGAGTTAACTTACCTAAAGAGTCGGTATTATTGATAGGCAAGAAATTGCACTCTTGGTCAACCGATCCACAATCACCCAAACTGAGTTCTTTCCACTAGGGGTACTCAACAAATCCACAACAAAATCCATAGAAATATCATCCCACTTCCACTCAGGAATAGGGAGAGGTTGAAGTTTACCTGCAGGTCTTTGATACTCAGCCTTAACTTGACAGCATGTCACATTTCTCAATAAACATGACGATATCCATCATATTTGCATTAGTCCCCCAGTGGCACATCATGCCTAGTGTTCCTAGAGTGGCAATGTTATTCAAAATTCTCCTTTTCATCAAGAACCTTAATACAAAATTCAGTAAATTCCAATGATTAATAGCTCCATACAAAAATATGTGCTAACCTCAATAGACTCATATGCTATAACTTCTAAACCTTCATTGTATTCTACCTTTGGTAACCTAATGGTCACTTCCAAAATTAACCATCAATAACAAATTTTGCACTACCAAATGATTAATCTCTAATTACAAGTATCTTCTCAAAATTTAAGTCACCACTAATTTCTCAAAATCAGTACAAATTTTGAACTCCTAATTACAACAAAAAAATATCACACTTCTGCTGCGCACTCGAATATTCACCACATGCATAAAATTTATGTCCTCATAAAACTAACACCATCGAGTACAAGGTGACTCCATACCTACTAACCAAAAACTCTATCGCATTTTGGTAGAAAATATTTTCTTTCCCAAAACCATGAGTTATCACTCATATTCCTCAATTAACTCTCGCTGCCGTGGTCAAAATCAATATTCCACAAAATCCATCCACTATCACAGATAGAAAACCAATATCAATCAACCTCAGCATCTCAAATTGAAAATAAGTAACATCACCCCAAAATACACCCGTCTCATCTAAGATAAGGAACATACCTTAAAAGGCTCGATTCCAACCCGGCCAACCAATAAGAGTGCCTATAAACTTCTACCTAACAACCTAAACCCAAAAGCTCATCACCTACATTCTGAATAACATCTAATCTGGCAGTGACTAAACTCACTACGAACCACCATTGACTTCACCAAAACATTATCGAAACCTTCTTGGTAACTCGCCCACCTACTTCTACTCCTATAAGCTATTATTAGCACGACTAGTTCCTTCAATAGCACATCACTATTAAACCTCAAGGCAAGCCATACTGCTCAAATCTTCAATCCACCAAAAGCCATTGCAAAGCACCCATGGATACTAATGCTTTATTAACTGACATACTTGATCATATTATCCACCTCTGATGCCTAAACTTCAACTTCCAAGAGCATATCATACACCTTACATGACGACCTATCAATCTCTCTTCAATTTAAATAACAATGTCCTTAATTTAACCAACTGGACGCTCAATCTCCAAAGGAAAGTATAGCCTCAAAATTTAAATTCCTAGGTAACCTCAAGTCACAATTAATTCCTGTAGATAATCACAACAATTATTGCCAACCATCATTCCATTGAGTGACCCGCTTCGACTACACACTCCAATCGACTCACCAAAAAAAAAACTCCAAGCCAAAATCTCTTGAATCTAATACTATTGTATCGACTCCTTTACAACACCCACCAAGCCACTTCTTCCAAGCCAAAAATGAGACTAGGACTTGTACTCTCCGAAATGCATACACACTCACTACTACTAAGCATCGATCTCATGCACCCTTAGCCAAAACCAATAATCCTCCAAACGTGCAAGTGATCCATCACTACCATTTCCATCATCTGGACCTATATTCTCGAAATCAACAAGAATCATTTCCTAAATCCGCACTATCTATTATCCTTAAAATTGATATGGATTATATCCTTAAACTAACACTGTAACCTCTAGTTGAAAACAATCATTTTCCGGTGTATCGAGATTTATTTTCCCACTTATTATGTATTTTGCCATTTGTATTATATTTTTGGAATAACTGTATAACTCCTTTCTGTACTACTTTTATCTTGGTAACTTTGTATTTAAAATTCTGGTACTTAGTTAACTTAGTTAATTTATCCGCTATGTTTTTGTTGTACACTTTCTGCATGTACACACACTTGGCACTTATCGTAGGGATGCGTGACCTGTGTTGTCATCATCCCGACGTCATGATTCCCATGTTTCTGTATATGAGAGTCGGGGCATCACACTGGCACACAAACTTAACCCTGTGTGCAAGGTTGTGCACCGGCCCCACATCCCATGGTCGTGAGGGGAGCTGCTAATAGTATTCTAGCATACTATGGTGGACCATGCTTAGATTCATGGCTTGACATCCACCCATAATCGCATTGGTACCATGTATATGAATGGCTATCTAATTAATTGTTCTGAATTTATCTTATACTTGATCTTATGAAACCTTACGTGTCTTATGCAACGTGAGATGTATGAGATGCATAATACATACATAACTATAATATATGGAATAAAACATGATGAATGGCGTGCTTGCAAATATTATGGCATGCATGGTACACAAACACTAGCTTCCAAAGAACTGACTTAAATAATAATATATATAACTAACTAACGAATGATAATCCTAATTTATGATCAAACTACTTACCTCGCTGCATTAACTCAATTTTTTTGGGCATGAAATCGATCATGTGAACTAGAAGGAGAGAGAAAATGTGAAGGATGTCATGAGAGGAATTAGGTAGTCGGCTATTAGTGGCATGGTGAACGTGGGACATGCACAGTGTTGAACTGGGTATCTTGGGTTCGACCGCTGCACTTACAGAGATTTATATTTTTTTCAAATAACACATAGAAGATAGATATTTATAGAGAGCTTTGGGAGAGGGTGTTGAGGAGTTCGTGTTTGAGTTGGACTTGGTCGCGATCATTCAAGAAGAGAGTTTGAATTTAAAAAACATGATCTAGTAGTTCATTCAACGTAGGATTGGCAGTGACAGAGATTGCGTAGGAGATTTCAATTAGTGATGATTTTAAATTAAATTAAATTTATAATGGCCTATCTTTAAATTCTAAAACGAATCTAACTCGTTCAATAAATAATAAATGAGATTTAACCTAGTTATTGAGTCTAATTAAAGCTGTTAATCAACCTCAATAAATGAGATTGCGTGCCTGATGAGGTTTCTCCCTAATGCTGATAACTACTCTTATTTTGTAGCTCCAAGGTGAAAGTCAAAATCTGATGGGTGGCAGATTCAGATTGGTGTTTTAAAGCCAAAATCTCTGTTTCTATAGTTTTAAATTGGGACTTAGTTGATTTCTTTAAAGAATTTAATCCATCTTTCATAATTGCTTGGATCGTGTACCTTCAGCTATTATTGTAATGGGAGATCGATGGCTCTTGATACCAATTTATAGTAGACAAATTAGGGAAAGAAAATCTGTCACTTCGAGTGTGAGGGAACTCCAAAGAATGAAAGAAAGAAATAGAGTTTTGGATAAAAATCATCAGTAGTTATTGTTCCCTTGTAAAGGGTATCTGAAACAAACTCTATGGAAATAACAATATAAAAAATAAAGTCTTCTAGAAGAGTTCGTCCACATCAGCAAGATACCACTTGCCTATTGCTCTGATCACCACCATTCCTCCCAATCAACGGTCCGCAACCAATCTTAATCAAAATTACATCTCTAACTCGAAGCCTAGGTCAGACACCATACTTGATCTGTAACAGATCATTCTCCCATCCACTACTTTCAATTGCAGCTTTGTCGGGCAAGTTGTGCTCATGTCGGGCAACTCGAGGTCTAGCATTCATCGGTCATGTACGTCTTCTGCGGCCACATAAATTGGCAAGTTGAAGTTGTCTACAAGAATGGCATCGTAAAATTCTTTCCCACCATTCTCTGCTAACTATATATGTTGATTTTCACCAAAGACGCGGTCGTGGATGCTTTGGATGCTAACACAAACTCTGTTGTTGATAGTTGAGGTTTCTTTGTGAAAGTTATTCAAGCGGATTGAGCAGTACCTGCATGCAGCATGTCCAACACTGAAAGCCAACATATCCATGAATCTGGAAAAATAAATGCTTAATGACAAAATAAAAGAAATATTTTTTATCATGCTAAAACGGTGAAGAAATTTGGATAATACGCATACCCGAGAGGAAAAAAAGGCCAAGACAAGGCACGGGTTTCAACACATCCAGCGTGGAAGATAATGGCAAAACCAGAAATTTGACTTTGTGGGAGCCATATCAATCTATACTAAAATGATTATGAATGCATACATGACTATGTGTATGTATATATTATATACTTTATTGTTTATAATTATAAAATATATATTGTAGATGCAATTTTATTTCATATTCCTTCGATTCATAATGCTTGCATACAAAATGTTATCACAATTTAGAAAATCTGGTTCTGAATCTTGGGCCTACATATGACAATTTAAGCTATCCCATAGGGAAATTAGGCAGCCACTTCTTTTCAAGACTGGATTAATTGGGTTAAGCTTGCGAACCCAAATCTTTTGAGCCCAGATATAGAAAAAAAGCCCAAATCTTTCGTAATTTCTTTCACCATTTTTATTATCATCTTTTAAAAATATTTATTGCAATTTAAGTAAGAGAGAATTACTGTTCATATCCCTTTGGCTTTCACTTTTTTTAAATTAATATCTCTGGCTTAGAAAATTTAGAACAATCACCTAGAGTTATGGTTAAATTGGTCCTACTGTTTTTCTTAAGATTTATTACTTCATTAACTTTTCAATTTTATAATTTTTTATGTTTACAATTTTTTTTTTAACTTTTTTCAGATTTTATTGATGTTTAAAGTTTTCCTGTTTTTAATATTCATGCCATTTTGCATTAATTTTTAAAAATTTCGAAATGCTGAAAAGTGAAACTACATACTTGAAAAGTAATTTTTCCATACTTTTCACTACTATTTATGTACTACAATTCAATATTTTATCATTAGTTGTTCACTATTATTCACAAAATATCTGAAATCACCTTACTACACAATTACAACTTTAATTAACAACCATTTGCAATGGCGGACCTACGTAGGGGCAGGGGGGCCATGGCACCCCAAAGTTTGAAAAAAAAATAATATGTATTAGTTTTTTATGATTTAATAGGATTATATTATCTCATATTATGTTGGTCACCTCTCTAAAAAATTATTTTGGACTCCTCTACAAAATTATTTTGATCTTATAAATTATTTTGACTCAAAAATAGAATAAACAATATTTTATTATAGTTTTAGCTTTACTCAACTCCCTACAACAAATTTCTGATTCCGCCACTAACCATTTGTATCCATGCGCGTGCGGACACGCATCTTTGCTCACAAATAATAATAAAAAAATTTTGAGTGAGTCATCTGGTTAACCATGAAAGCCAGTGTTGCATCAAGTCATGTTGTATGTGAACCTTCAAATGTAAGAATGATAGTAACGGCCTCGTAATATGAGTTAATTTTGATCGATGCAAACAGAGAGATTCTGGTGGAGTACTAGTACTATATTGTACTCCCTTGAATGAATATATAGTTGCATACAGATCAAAAGCACTAGAAATGTATATAATTTGCCCATTTATTTATGAATTTTCTATATATATGTAGTAATTCATTATTATTTGTTACACAGTCGCTTATTATTATAATTATTATAAATAGAAGCTCAGAACGCATGCAATATGCATGCATGCATAATTCTTGATCTCATCTCATGATCAAGTTCTTCAAGGGCAGAAAGTGATAACATAATTAGGTGCACCGGAGCAGGTGAAGGTGCTGTTCACATCATCATAAGCATAGCTATAAGCTTCAGGGCACTGGTTCTCGAAGATCATGGAATAGTTCGTGGGAGGACATGTTTGTGGAGTGCTGTGATCGCCAGTGCAGCAGTATTGTGGCTGGTCGAACGCTGTGCATGCGCTCTTGCATGCGATCACGCTCCCATCTGCGGCTTTCACTTGCAGCTCTGCTGGGCAAACCGCGTTCACATTGGCTGGGCAACTCGAAGTCTTGCATTCACCGCTCCCACCTTCTGTGCTCACTGAAACAGGCAAGTTGAAGCCGTCGACAAGGCTAACATCGTAAAAGTCTTGCCCACCATTCTCTGCTATGTTTATTTCCACCAATGACGCCGGCGGGACAGCACCGTTGCCATTGCATGCAACCTGGCTAGAGGCACAATCCGCAGTAGCGCAAGAAAACCTTCCCGAGGCATCTGTGGAGCAACCAGTTCGTGCCCAAAACCGGCCTTTCCAGGGAGCTTGGGCATCCAGTGATGTGGACGCTTTGGATGCTAACTCAAATCCGGTTGTTGATAGTTGAGGTTTCTGATCAGCGGTTAGGGTTCCCGGCCAGATGGTATTGGGACAATTGTTTGTGAAAGTTATTCTAGCGGATTGAGCACCTGCAATATTCATATATATGCAACGTCAAACAAAATAATTCATTGTCATCATGTAGATATGTCGAAAATGAAAGCCAACATATATATCCATCTCAGCAAATGAATTCGATCGTAAATCACACATGCATGCTTATCACCAGAATACATGTGCATATATGACATAGTACTTATGTAAACCACCAATTTGGGTAAGCATATCATTTTATGATAGGATAAGTGTACCACATACGTGTTCTCCGACAGTAACTAACACTTATGCGTAAGCCTAGGAGAACCATACGAGAGAGAGATTGTTGATAAATAGAAAAAAAAAAAATGTGATCATACATATATCTAAAGTACAAATATATATAATCCATTTTCCAATAGTTAAAGCGTTGAAATAATTTATCATGAGACATACCTGAGAGAAAAAAAGAGGCCAAGGCAAGGCAGGAGATCATGAGTGAAAGGGTCTTCATCATTGATGGATAGATAGGCGAAGTAATTAATTTGATGATCTCAATGTATATAATATATGTTCAGATCGAGCTGGGCTGGTGTGGTAGCACTACTGCTACGTATGTACGTTGGTGCTATATATATACACATATATAGGGAGGCTCTCTCATACACGGAAGATCTGTTTTCTTCGTTTAGGCACCACTTGACGGAATAGTATAACGTTGGGACTATCGGACAAGACTTTCGTCCCTAACAAATTCTTGTTTTTCAACGTTTTCAGTGTTATGGTACGCCACGTCTAATTACTTTTCAATGTATACTAAATTTTGTAAAGATCATGATCACTTTATTTGTCTATATATCTTCCCCTGGCTGTCAAATTCCAACAAGAACATTCAAGCATCCTTAACAAATTGTTTGTCAATGTTTTAGTTTTATGGTTCACCGTGTACGTCTGATTACTTGAGTCCCTACACGTTCTTTTCACCCTAGAAAAATACAGGCCCCGACAATTTATTATTCAACCTGTAATTTTTCGTGACAACTTTATTCTGCGGAAAATTTAATTAGCTTGGAGTTTTTGGAGACTAGTCAAACTTTTAATTTGAATTAAATGTACTGCATGGATTTAAACCTGCATGGTCTTGTAATCTGTGGAATGGACAAAATTCATCGTCTAACTTATTTATTGCATGATTGCATGATTTTTTTTCGATCCAATAAATATGGCAGCAACATGAGGACGACCTAGCTAGTCCATATGTCGTTACTACCTAATATTTAAGCCGTCGCCACAAATTAAATTCTTCCTTCTAAATTGGCCAAGAGCCCATATGTACTTGCTCAATATTAATTAAGGTTACTTGTGTGACGCCCTCAAACTCTAGCTCGGCACTACAAATATGGGTTTTTCTCAGGAGTGACTGTCGTGGGAAAAAATATATCATTAGTGGGAAAAAAATATTTTCCTACCAATTTGTTTCGTGAGAGACTCGTGGCATATAATAGGTGGAGAAAGAGTCTTTTTCCACTAAACCACAAATTCATGGGAAAAGCCTTCTTTTTCCTCATGAACTACCGTGGTGGTTAAAACCTTTTTTTTTCGTGACAAATAAGATTTCATCTGGTATGATGTGGTGGCCTTAACACCATTTTTATTGAGAAGTGGTTGTGGCAAAAAGTGTTTACCCATTACGTATCTTTGTGGAAAAAGTTATTTTTGATATTTCTGATAAAATACTTTTCTAGAAAATATATATTTTTCACAAAATATTTCGTTGGAAATACTTATTTACGAAGAAATGTTGTCTCGGGAAATAATTACTTCCAACAAAAAAAAAAAAGTATTTGCCACGAGTTGCATTCACAGCAAATACTAAGAGATTTCAGAAAAAAAAAATCGTAAAATATAAAAATGATTCAAAGCCAAAAATAAATATATCCGAACCTTAGAGATCCAAATTCACACTTATATGAATTTAAAAAAAAGCATGTAAAAATATGCTAACATTCACAATCAAAACTTCTAATAAGAACCCAATTTATACACATATACCACACAACCACAAATCTTTACAAGTTACAATTCATGACTCCACAAGTAGTGGGGCGTGGTTTAAAAAAATCCACTTCATCCCAACTTCAAGGCTAATGGCATAAAAGGAAAGTAGACACAACAATTGATAGATGGTTCTTTTTCCCCATAACTAAATGCAAATAACAAGTTCTGGTAACTTGACCTGCAGAATCCCTCCAATGTAAAGAACAGGTTCTGGTAACTTGAACATTTCCAATGCAACACATGCTTGCAAACTTGAGCATAAGAACCTGAAGCGAAATTATTTAGAAAGAAGAGGTGAAAAAGCTAATCACTTGATTACTCCCAAACTAAATAATCTGAAAAGCATAAATCTTCAGAGTCAGGTGCTTCAGTTTAACAATTCCTAGTTTTTTTCTTGAGTACTTATCTTAATAGCTCAAAGAAATCAAGTGACAAAAATCATCTGCTCTGATAACTTATGATAACATAATTATTTAAGAAGTTTATGTAATTAATAAACTGATGCCTCTGCTCCTCCGCAGACTAGAGGTGAAGTGTGGATGGCAAGGTCCAAGTAATGAATTGAAACATAGCAAAAAGTGTAAGATAAACTACATAAATCAACTAGGTGCCACAAAAATATTCTTGGACCATACGTAATGGAAGACTTTATTAATAAAAACAAAGGTAGCATCCCACTCTTGCAAGTATACAGTAGGAAGGCCTAACTAGAAATAGAAAAAGATATATGAAAAGAGGGGTCACAAAAAACTCTCGTGCTTGAAATTTCATAGTTGATCAATTATCTCAATATTGATGGGTGAGTGGCCTCAACCCACTGATAAGAAAGCTTTCCATTGATACTTTGGAAAATTGGTTGATACTTGATACAAAGAACATAGTGTCATTTAGTGAGGAGAAAGCAAGAATTAGAATTGCAAGTCTCAAGAATGAGGGCATCGATTTCAAGTTTCAAAAGCCTCAAAAGTGATATGAGCAATAGAAACAACCTATTTATCACTTTCAACATAGTTATACACTATTTTCCAACTTTTCGACATTGAAAAGTGATTCAGTTAAGTACTAAAGCATTAAAAAACCTAAGAAAATGGAGTTGTACCTCTGATTTGGCACCAGAATATCCTTAAAAACATGTTTTTTAGATTGAGATTTCTCATTTGAAAACTTGATCGAAGTATGAGCAGGACAGAGGATGAGAAAGTTTTCCTGCAAGAAACAAAATAAAAACCCATTAATAGTTAAAGCTTAACACATTACATTAATAGTTAAAGCTAAGCACATTACATTGAAAATAAAAACTTGATCTTTGAACCTCTTGTTAAAACTTGTGGGTCACAACCAATACATCCACAAGTGTTCATCCACAAATGCCTCTTTTATCTGATCTGTACATGGATAGTTATGTCATGGTTCACATTGAGATTCTCATGAACTGAATGAGACTTCGTGCTAGTTGAGCATTGACCCTAACCATAGAGTGGAAAAACTACCAATAAGAAACAGAGAAATAAGACTTTTATATATTATACTAGCTAGCATAATAATAGTTTTTATTGTTTATGTAAGCATCCATGGGCACAGGAGATCACCTGCAAGTCATCAAATTGTTGCCATTAATCTATCATTATATGCTGGCCAGTCGTAAAGCAAAGTAAGCACATTTCCCATACAAAATTTCTGCAGTCCGATCAGTTGATAAGATATAACAATCCTATATTTTTTATTTTTGATATGAGTGTAACAATCCTATATTTCCTTTACAATTATCAATATTTGAGAGTTAAGCAGAATATACT
Organism: Juglans regia; assembly: GCF_001411555.2. Lineage (NCBI taxonomy): Eukaryota > Viridiplantae > Streptophyta > Magnoliopsida > Fagales > Juglandaceae > Juglans > Juglans regia. The sequence continues at coordinate 27,154,307 of NC_049906.1, read as the reverse complement.
TACGAAGACGGTATTGAAATTTGAAATCCCATCATCTTTAAAAAACCTCTGGGCTCCATCAAGGCATTCAGGAGAAAGCTCATTGTCACCAAAAGGACCTAGCAGTTCACTAACCTAAGAACTGACAGAAGGCAAAGAAAATAAGCACCAAGGCATAAAAAGAAATAAAAATCAATCCATGGTAATGTGCCCATACCAAATCTCTAATCTTCAGAGGCCCAACATACTCTTCAAAGCACAAGACAAAGGCAACAATAATTATTTATCACTCCAACAACACAAGTGAAACCACTCCATTCCATCCACTCCATTGCAATCCAAATAGGCTATTGCCCAACCAACAAACCAAAAACATATAGCACTAACAGAAAAGAAAATAAACAGAAGTTCGAAAACAAAGAAGAAACACACCTGAACCCTACTCTTTTCATTCCAAGAGCTAAGGCCATGCCTTACAAGAGTCACCTTCTTCAATGACGATATTGACAGACTAGTAAGTCATGTTGTTGCTCTTCCAAAATCATACGCACCGCCAGTCATAGAACCATCATTTTGAAAATTTTTTGCCATAAAGTGTTATCAAAATCAAGACCGAATTCCAAAAAATATACCACTCCATTTGCAGTATGACCACCAAATTGCCACAGTTGTCAGTTCATCCCTAATGTGAACAATTATTCATAATCTATCCATTGTTAATATTTGACCATAAAAATGAAAAATATGTGACATCGCACGATCTTAACTTTGGATCTTAAAAGTGCTTTCATCTCCTCAGCTCTCTCTTCATCCACGACTAGCCAAAAACCATTTTCAAAGCAAACTCATAACCCTGTGAGCTGCAATTGAGTATTTGAAAACATTTGAAATAGTAAATTTACATAGATACAAATCTGCCTAGGCCCTCAACACCACACCATACACGTCTATATACACTAAAATAATGCACTTGAGACACAAAGGTAGGAGTTTTACCATTCTTAAGGGTTGGACAGCGAAGGAGGCGTGCGGGAGGTGCTACTGGGTCCATGGGTTGCTCGTGGTGGTGGTGCATCTTGGCTGGAGGCGGTGATGGTGGCTCACGGTGGTGGGGAAGGCCACTGTAATCAGAAAACCGTGGGGGGTGTGCGGTGGATACCCACAAGAGACACCGTGCAAGGGAGAGAGATGCGGGAGCTAGGGTGGAGCGACGGTTGGTGACTGGCAGAACAGTAGGGCGGCTGAGGGCGGCAATGGCCATAGTTGGAGACGACTGAGGTGCACGGATCTGTTGGGATCCAAGAGGGTGAGGAAGGGAGAGAGAGTCGGCAATAAGGCGAGGGGCTGAGGGGGAAGACCCACGGTGGCTCAACGGTAAGGGGAGCCGTTCACGGTGGCGCAGCAGGGAGGAGAGGCTTGACAGTCGCAGGGAGAGGGAGGGAGGGAGAGAGAAAGAGGAAAGTATCGCGCGGGTGTTTTTTTTTTTTGGGGGGGGGGGGGGGGATTTAATTTATTAGTATTTGTGGCGGGTTGTTATCGCCAAAACATCTGATAATGCTGTCGAAAATACTAATAACCCAGAGGTTAGTCTATTTGTGGAGGAAAAAGGTCGCCACAAATATAATAATCTAGTCGCAAAAGCTAACAACACACGAGGGAAAATAATTATGTAAGACTATTTGCGGCAAGAAAATGTCGCCGCAAAAAATTAATAACCTCGTGGAAGAAACTAATAACCCACGAAAGAAACATATTTTTGGTAATTTTATTTGCGGCGACTTTTAATGGCCGTAAAACACGTTTATTTCATGGGAAAAAATTATTTTCCCACAAATTTTTTCTTGCCCATGTGATTTCGTGGCGAAAGGCTTGTATTTTTTTCCCATGAATAGTTTTTGTGTCATCAACCTACTATTTGCCACGATCGTATACCTTGCAAAAGAATTCGTGGGAAAAACCCATATTTGTTGTAGTGTGGGATGGAACGGAGACTTGGAGTGTCGAGACAGACAACACATGGTTGCATACCCCTGTTCATGACAGTTAATATACAATGCAACCTAGTATGCAACTAGCAGTATGTAAAAACACAACACTTGATTCTCAAGATTTTGTCTCGTTTTAAAATATCTCCAAGAAGTCCAAAAGTTCAAAGATTTCTTCCAATATGTTCATAACACACTCAAACTAACATGCTTTGAATCATCAAGCAAACTCACAAAATCACAAGATCTATCACCAAACTTTCAGCTTCAACACTTATACTCAAAACCGATTGCCTTATGGTTTGGGTTAATCCTTTGATCCTAAACATACCATGAAAAACATCACAAACCAACAATATCACATGGTTTAAAATCATGTCCTTGAGTAGATCCAAGCATTAAACTCAAGTTCACATTGCCAAAATTAACCAAAACATAGATCTATCCAAAAACCTCAAATCTGTGACGTAACCAAATCTTTAAAACCAACACCAAAGATATGTAAAGTAACATTCTAACATGTAGATCAAAGAATTAGGATCATCATATAAAAATATCAAAGCCATTGGAGCATGATTTATCATCAAAAGATTAAAGTTTACACAAAATAGAACTGTTTTACTCCTTCTAGTTTTTAACTTTATAGATCTACATAAAACTTTCATTAAAAGCTTATAACATGCAATGAATCCTCATTAACATTTCATATAAGCATGTTAACTATACTCCATAAAAAAATCAGACCAAGAGCTTGCTAATAACTTAGTCAAAATATCATACATTGTCCAGTTTACTGCTAAGGATGATCTTTCCAAACTTATAACAACTTTTGACTAATCAAATGACCATAAAAATTAACACAAAAGCTTCAAAAAGGGTAAAAAGTCTTGTGAAGGTAACTTCGTGAGAAAATACTTGCAAAAGCTTCAAAAAGGGAGTGCAAAGTGACTCAAGAAAGTTGTCCGAGAGAACCTTTAGGTTTCTCTCCAAGAAAAGTGTTGGAAATGGATGAAATGAATGGAAATGGACTTAAACACCTTCTTACAAAATTGAGGGGTGATGAGAGGGTTGTGAATGACACTTTAGTGATGGTTGTGTTAGCCAAAACAAGGGTAAAAACCGTGAGCAATAGTGAATGGTTTTCAACTAAGGAAGCTTCCATGTGAAGCGTGGTAGTGAGGCGGCCATGGCCTTCACATCAAGTACAATTTGGGGCAACCTTGGGACTCAATTTGACGTTTAAAGAGGGTTTGACTAGAGTTTAGATTGCTATCAAGCTCAAATCTAATTTTCTCAGTCCAACCAAACTTCTAAGAGTTAAAGGATTTAATAATGATGTCATAACATGAATTTGAGTGGTTAATAGCATGTGGAAGTGATTTAATCAACTAATTAAACACTATGCTAGAAACCAGATCCATTTAGGGTTTGGAAGCAAATTTGGGGTTTGGAGAAACCTCTTAGGGTTTCAATTTCAACCAATTTTTTGAGGTTTTAATTGGATTCTAAGTGTTTAGTGTTTCTCTAGGGTTGAAACCTTCTTTGGTTTGGTACAAATTGGATGGTCAAATGGAATAGTGTTTTGCTTAGGTGGCATGATTTCATTGCTTGATTTCCTTCACATTTTTATCTCCTGGTTCCTCTTGGTGCCAAGTGTTCAATACTATTTACCAAGTGTGCCTAAAATCTTGCCAAGCGTTCGAATAAAGCTTCTCTAACCTAATTTGGACATTCCACACTATGACTTTGAAAACACTACACTTAGTGCTACTATCGAGCTTACTATTCACTCTGAAAAAGTGAAAGTAAACTTTGCACTGCAAAATCTTAAATATACATGCTAATTTTAGGGTGCAAATTTTTTTATCGAAATTAGACTCTAAAGTACCTCGAAATAATCAAAATGCGTATCCATTCTAAATATTCAAAAGAAACCAATGGCGTAGACTGTATTTCATTCAACACTTCTAGGTACCTCAAATTAATAAAATCATGTTTCTGGCACTATAATAAATGGCAACACTAACTATACTGACAGACTAAAACTTATGCGATTGAGTCGATTTGTGAAAACTTTCAGATTTTCACGAGGCTTCTAAAGCCTAAAGAAATTTGTCTATTGAATTTCTGGCGGGTTGTAACAAAAGCTCCCCAAATTGTAATAGCCTGCTAGAAATTAATGTAGAATTTCTATAGGCTTTGTGAATCTCGTGAAAACATTGAGTTTTAATGAATAGACTAATCTCGTAGGTTTTAGTCTATCAGCATAGTCAGTGTTGCGACTCATTATGGTGCTAGAAGCATGATTTTATTTATTTGAGAAAGTTATAAGTGTCAAAATGCTATATGGTCTGCGCCATTAGACTCAGTTGATTATTAAGAATTTTATGGAGCAATAATCTCATTTTCAGTTTTCGGATGAAACGCTTATTCGAAAATACATTTTATTTATTTCGATGCACTACAGGGTTGAATTTCCATAAACGAATTGAATAGTTAGTTTAGTATGTATGTTTAGGATTTTTAAATGTAAAGTTTATTTTTCACTTTTTCGGAGTGAATAGTAACCTCAATAGTAGCACCTAATGCAGTGTTTTCAAAATCACAGTGTGAAATGTCCAAATTAGGTTAGAAAAGTTTTATTTGGACACTTGGCATGATCTTAGCCACACTTGGTGAATAGTATTAGACACTTGCCACCAAGAGGAACCATGAGAAGGATTGTGAAGGAAATCAAGGTGTGAGATCATGCCACCTAAGCAAAACCCTATTCCACACAACTATCCAAATTTGTCAAACCAAATAAAGTTTTAACCTTAGTGAAACCCTAAATGGTTGGAATCCATTTGAAACCCCAAAAATTTGGTTGAAATAGACACCCTAAATGGTTTCCCCAAACCCTAAAGTTGGCCTCAAACCCTATTTGATCTAATTTCTAGCATTGTGTTTAATCACTTGATTAAATCACTTCCACATGCTATTAATTCCTCAAATTCATATCATGACATCATTATCCCACCCTTTAAACCTTCAAATTTGGATTGGGCTAAGAAAAATTGTATTTTGGCTTGATAGCATCTCAAACTATAACCAAATCCTCTTTAAACCCCAAATGAAGCCTACTTGTTTAAGGGCCGCGAATTTTGGCCACCTTGGCAAAGCTTATTAAGGAAGTTTCTCCCCAACCATGGTAGACCAACCTCTGCCCTTGACATCCCCAAATAGTCCCTTGATGTGAGATGAAAATCCACCCCATCACCCCCTTCTACACGGCAACAGAAACAACCCACTCCCCCTCACTATTTTACCTTTTTGTGACCTAACCACCATATCTCAAGATGTCATACAAGGCCATACCTCCCTTTTTAGAAGAACTTAAGGCATGCAGGTCAACACTTCTCTCACTTCACCACTTTTCACCCTCATTTCTTGGAAAGAAACCCTTAGAAGCTCTCTCGGGTAGGTTCCAGAGGCTTTTTGCATTCCATTTTAGGAACCTTTGAAAGTATCTTCTCACAATGATTCTCTCACGACAGTTGTTTGTCTTTTGAGTCTAGTTTCCATGGGTATCTTTTTTGTTTGATTTAATGGTCATGTGATTAGTCAAAAGTTGTTTTAACCATGGAGATGTCAATATGGGTGATAATCAAGATAATGTCTTATATTTTGGAGTTTTTGACCAAGCTAATGAACAAATCGTGGTCCAAAATTTTGATGGAGCATTTTCCACATGTTTATATGAATCTTTTTGTTGGAGATTAACGCTTTTGATGAAAGATTTTCTTAGATCTAGAAACTTAGAAACTGGAAGAGGAAAAACGTTTTCTTTTTAAAGAAAGTTTGGATCTTTTGTGGTTTAATCTTACTCCATTGATTTTGATATTTTTATTTGATATTCCTAAGCCTTTGATCTACATGTTAAGATGTTATTTTTAAGGTTTTATTGTTAGTTTCAAAGATATGAATTTTTATGCAAGAGAATACTTGGTTGGCTCAAAAGTTTGATGTTTTCTACTAGGTCCTTGTTTTGGTTTATTTTTAGCCATGTGATTTTAAGTTTAATACTTGGAAGTACTTTAGGACACATTTTTAAGCTACTTGATGTTTTGGTTTGAAGATCATATCATGGTATGTTTCGGATCTAGTGTTTGATCAAAGCAAGTTCATAAAAAGATTTATGCTTTTTGGCTAAGTGTTGGAGCCAAGTACTTCAAGTGAGAGTTTGTGATTTTTGGTGACTTCTATGTGTTGATTCAAAGCATGTTAGTTCTTAGGAATGTCTTATGAACATGTTAGAAGAAAGTTTTAGATTTTTTAAAATATTTTGAAATAGGTCAAATCTTGAGATTCAAGAGTTGTATTTTAGTTAAAAAGCTTGGATCTTTTAACAAAAGAGTTTTGTGTTTATGAGAAGTATATTTTTGTTGGATGTTTTAAGCATGCTTTTAAACTTAGGATATGAGGATCTTCGTCGAAATTTTGTTGGTTTGATTATGAGTTTTGGAGTCTGAAGAAATTGCAACAAAAATCAAGAGATATGGCCTTTGGAAGTTTCAGCCCAATGAGTTTTTGCATTGTTGTGTTTGGTTTTAATTTTTCTCAATTGATATTTGAGTTTAGAAAAAAATTTGCTTGAAGAATGTAAATTTTGGTATTTTTGAGCTAGGATATGAAATCCTTAAGTTAGGGATAAAATGATCATTTTTTCACATGTAGAGGGTAAAATGATAATTTATTCTAAGTTAGCATTTATTCATGTTTCTAATTGTTATTAATTAAGTTTTTAATTTTTAGAACTCTTACTTACAGTTTCTCGTGTTTTGTGTTTCGTCTCGTAGAACGAAATGATCATTATAAGTTAGCTCTTAACTTACTATCAGATTACTGTGTATGTATGATGGGTAATGGAACTACAGTTTATGTATGAATTTTATCATATATGTCATACTATGCCATGTCACTTCATGATTATTTGTTATACAATTTACTATGTCACGTATTACTTTCTGTTACAAGTATATCTTGTTACGTAAAACTATCTGTTACATGTTAGCCATGTCATGTAATGTTTTCTATTACATTTTATGCCAAGTTATGAAATCTTGTATGTTAAATGTTATGCCATATTATGAAATGTTGTCGGTTATATGTTATGTCATGTTGTGAAATATTGTCTGTTACATGTTATGTCATGCTACGAAAATGTTTTCTTTCAAATAGTACACCATGTCTTTCATCTCACGTTCATGTCATGTTACGTTACATCAGAAGTGTCTCAAGTACAGTTTGTGTATCTTGGGAACAACCTTTCAACTCATGTTAAGTCTGTATACGTCTATCACGACCCTAAGTGCTAGGATAGAGTAATATCCTAATGGAATTTCTTTGTTCACAATGGAGTGTCAAAACTAGCATGAAATTCTCTTGGTTGACAAGGTACAGATTAACGAGTTGCGAATGAGGCCTGATTAAATAATCACCAAAGCGCAACAGGCATTGACACTAATGGTCCCACCCACATTTCAATTTAATTTTATAGGAGTTCACTGTTCTGACTCCGTTAGAATCGGAGCTCAACCCTTAAGTAAACACCAAGTAATATATATATAGTGTAATGTGCGTGGCGCATGAGAGTTGTAATATCTGCAATCAAGCTAAAGATGAATACTAATCATTAGAGGGGGAACATAAAGTTAAAGATGGCTTACTTGATCAAACATGTGCCTTGCTTAAAATGTAACTATTAACGTCGTGTTTCGCACACCTTTGGGCAAGGCTTCAACAACTCAGGTTTCCAAAAACAGGCCTGCAATAGATAGAAAAGGCTGCGGCTTTGAGAGGGAGGCCTAGGGGCCAGATAGCCTCTGATGCCAAAGTTAGTAAATATTTTTAGAGGGTTATAATTGAGTAAAGGAGTCTAGGGATAGGAGACATTTTGGGTACGTGGAATTGGCTATTTATACTGTGGTCTAAGAAAGGCATAAAATATTATTTTCCTCCACAAAGTTCGTGCCTTCTTTCCTGCGCCTGCTATCGTACCTCCTTTAATGAGGCGTGGCTTTGCGCTGATTTCATAAATGTGGCATGTAACTTAGCAATAGTGCCATTAATGCGGCGTGGTTTCCTGACCCTGTCCAAAGCCATGTGTGCCGTAGATGACCTGACACCAACAGATCAAAGGCTCTCCGTATTTTTCGTCGCACTCTGTGCAGGTCCGTGGACTTTGAAGTCGACCGTGGAATGTCAGGCTGATCAGTCTTGTCGTCCATTCGGCGCCCCTCCTTAGTAGACCCCTTATTCCCTAAGCGTGTAAGGACACCCTTGGGCCGGGTTGAATTAGGGCCGAGGTCCAGTGGCCTGGCAGGAAAATCCCTTTATAGTCGCATTCAAGCCTAATTAAAGCCTAATTAAAGCCTAATCATTCTTTCAAATTGTTTCAAGCTCTTTGCCATTGGCTTGTAGAAATTAAGCAATTACCGGTGCTAGTTATGGGGATTTCTAGATAAATGCTTGTACCTATTACATTTCGAAATGATTTCTTGTTTAACTGAATATATATATATATATAATATAAAATATGAAATATGAAGTAAAATGTAAATTGGATAATATCCACTCATTTAGTATTTATAAAGTAGAATATGAGTTTGATCATATCCAATATTCCAGTGAAATAGAGGGGATGTTGTACATGGATTTGGGAATGAAATGCCCTCAATTTGTTTGGTATTTTTTTTTTCAATTTCATGGCGACTGGAAGCCCATTTTTCTCTCATTATATTTTGTTTATGGCAAACTCAAAGCCCTTTTTTTGTGTGATACAAACACTGAAAAAATATTATCACAACTTAGAAAATCTGGTTCTTTTCAAGAGTACTAGGTTAATTGGGCTAAGCTTGCGAACCCAAGTCTTTCATAATTTCTTTCACATTTTTATTATCATTTTTAAAAACTTATTTATCATAATTAAGATAAGAGAATATTACTGTTCAGTCTATATGGCTTTCACATTTTGTACTAATCATGCATGCTCATGTCTTTGCATTTTTTTAACTTTTAAATGCTAACTGGACATACTATATATTCCACATGTGGTCTTCTTATTGATGATGACATGACAGTCAACAACCATATCAGCATTTCCATTGGGTGAATGACCAAGTCTTGACGGAAGGACCAATTTGAAACTTAACCATAACTATAAGTGCTTGTTTTAAATTTTTTAAACCAAATGTACCTATTTTGAGAAAGTGAAACCATAGGAACTTAAACATTAATTTTCCCTTAGAATAATCTCTAGTGATGATTTAATTAACAACCATTTGTATTAGTGTGCATGGAATAAATAGACCATGGCCGTGTGCATTAGTGTGCACAAATGTAAATAAACAACCCTGAGTGAGTCATCTGGTAATTTTGGAAGCTGGTGTTGGATTAAGAGAAATGATTTTTACAAGTTTCAAATAGACAAACCATATGTAACCTCTCGTAAAAAAGTGGACCCACCTTAAAAAGTGTAGAAAAACTATTATTTATTAGTGGAACCCACTTTTTTATAAAGAACTTATATAAGACTTGTCTATTTAAGACTTGTATTTAACCTTAATCATCGGATTAGATATAAATATTGCACGTGAACCATCAAATGTAAAAATGATAGAAACCTGTTATGGGTTAATTTTGATCGATTCAAACAGAAAGCAGCTTCTGATGTCATATTATCACGAGAGAGCAATATCATGTACCTTCCCATGAATGAATATATAGTCGCATGTGAAGATAGAGTGGCTGCATACAGAAAAGCACAAGAAATTTATATAATTTGCGCATTTTATTATTTTTCTATATGTAGTAATTCACTTTTATTTGTTACATTGAGTACCTAGATTATTATTAAAATTATTATAAATAGAAGCTGGGAATGCATGCAATATACATGCATGCATAATTCTTGATCAAGTTGAAGGGTAGAAAGTGATAATATAATTAAATGCAGCAAAGTAGGTAAAGGTGCTGTTCGGATCATCATAAGCATACCTATAAGCTTGAGGGCACTGGTTCTTGAAGATCATGGAATAGTTTGTGGGACGACACGTTTCTGGCTTATTGAAATCGCCAGTGCTGCAGTATTGTGGCTGATTGAACATTGTGCATACGCTCTTGCATGCGATCATGCTCCCATCCCCGGCTTTCAATTGTAGGTCTGCTGGGCAGACCGCGTTCACATTGCCGAGCAACTCGAGGTTTGGCAATCACTGGTCCCACCTTCTGTGCTCCTTGAAACAGGTAGGTTGAAGCCGTCGACAAGGCTGACATTGTAAAAGTCTTGCCCACCATTCTCTACTATGTTTATTTCTACCAAAGAAGCCGACGGGACAACACCGTTGCCATTGCATGCAACCTGGTCGGAGGCACAATCCACAGTAGCGCAAGAGAACCTTCCCGAGGCGTCTGTGGAGCAACCAGTTCGTGCCCAAAACCGGCCATTCCAGGGAGCTTGGGTATCCAGTGGTGTGGATGCTTTGGATGCTAACTCAAATCCGGATGTTTATAGTTGATGTTTCTGATCAGCAGTTAGGTTTCCTGGCTAGATGGTATTGGGACAGTTGTTTGTGAAAGTTATTCTAGCGGATTGAGCACCTGCAATATTCATAGACGTGAAACATCAATCCAAATAATTCCTGGTCACCATGCATATATGTTGAAAGCAACATATCCATCTTAGATATATGCAGCGAATGAATTTTGTCAAAGATATACCATTTTTTTCTACTAAATCACACATCTATGCTTATCACAATGCATGATACAGGTGCATGTATATGCTATGACATTGACATAGTAATCACGTTCTATTACAACATAATTAAACCTGCTTATGCAAACAATCAATTTTCATTGGCGCGTCATTTTATGATAGCATGAGTATACCACATGTTCGTTCTTTGGCAGCATCTAATAATTATTTATCGTATAATGTTGAAGAAATTTCGGTCGAAACTAATCATCATGATCACGAGGCATACCAGAGAGGAAAAAGAGAGCCAAGATGAGGCAGGAAACGGAAAGGGGACTCTTCATGATCATTGCTAGATAGAGAGGTCGGGTGGTAATTTGATGATCTCATTGCATAAATATATATATGCATGCAGAGGTGGGTGTGGTAGTAGTGGTACGTACTCATGAACATGGGATCCATACTCAACCGATGCCGAGAATTGAGGTCGCGATCGTGACCTTAACGTCGATCGGACGTATACGTTGGGGCTACGAGAAATTGTAGTAATGTCAAGTTGTCCTGCATTAAGGTGCCGTCCTGCATAGTTTGTTGGTTGACCACTTATTACTTGCTCGAATTTGAATAGTTTGGCACCTTAATTTATTGAAAAAGCCCATCAAAATTTGGCTACTTAACTTTTAAGTAGCACGAGTCAAGTTTGAGTTTATTTTCAAACTTCATCACGAACAACTCATTTATTTATCATATAAGCAGGAATTAGCTTAGATTTGGGCAAGATAGAGAACTTGATTTGCTATTTTTAACAAATAAACTTTGAGAGTATGATCATGAGGTAATTTATATATATATATATATATATATATATGTCGATGACTATATTTATAAAAATTTGAGTAATATGCATTTTTACTAGGAAAATGATTTCCCTAATTATTGTTAAATACTTAAGATATTCTAATTATAAAGTTAAATATAATACAATAAAAAAATAACTATGAAGTTATTCAAGTTTATACGTACTTATAATAGTCAATTCGAGTTTATTTTAAATATATAGTATAATAATCGATCGTAATTTTATATTCATGAATGACTTACGTGTGACTGCCCCAGATTCCGCTTGAGATGGGACGGACATCTAAAGCATCTGGATATGCAACACAAGGTTACCTGCCCCCGTTCATGACATATAAGATGTAATGTTTCTAATATGCATCTAACATTATGCAATATTCACAGCGGATAGTTTTTTTTTTTGGAGCAATACTATGCACCAAAGTTTTAATATCCCAAATAGTTAAAACATAAACCATGCATACTTAAAACATTCCCGATTACAACATGGGACTCAGAAGACTATAATATCAAAACAACGGAGACCTAACTCCATAATTATTTTGCCAAAATATACTATTGGGTTTTTTTGTTGAGTACCTCGCATAACTCGACTAATGATGCCGGAATACTATCCAAAAACCTAAGTATGGAGGCTACAAGCTCCATGTTGTGTCTATGGCGTTTAGTCAACCTCCTCCAGTCTGCCAGTGTTTGCTCCTTGCTCTAATCCTGACACATCCCCTACCATTCGGGGGGGATGGTAGTTAGGACTACCACGGTGAGATTTGATTACAAATCTCAGTAAGTTAACAGGAAACTTCTACACAAGTTAATGATACATGCATGGCAGTAAAAACATGAATGCATAATCAGAGTCATAAGTAAGCATAGTATAACTTGACATATAGCATGACATAAATAACATAACTTGAACTGAAACTTAAACATAGCTTTACGTGATATGGCATGTACATGAACTTAAACATAACATGGACTAGCAACATGGCATGAACGTGAACTTGAAACATAACATGGACTTGGAACATAGAATGAACGTGATCACACATAATTTGAACATGAACATGAACATAACATAACATAAACATGAACTTGAAAGATATTCTTGTCTCATGGGGTCACCATAATTGAGTAATCTTATCTCATGAGGTTACCATGATTGCGTATTCTTATCTCATGGGATTATCATGATTGACATGAACTTGAAACTTGACATGAACGTAAACTTAAATATAACATAACATGAAACATGACTTGAACGTAAAATACATGAATTTGGAATCTTATTTAATGGACTTAATTAATGAAGTGACCATACGGGTGCTACACGGGTCTCCTTAAGTTGTGTGTCCCTGCCGATTACCATATCACAACATAGGTGTTTATACCAGTTGTGAGTGTGTTAATACGTACTCCACAATTGTTATGGCCTCACGTATTCTACGTGTCACAATTTCTATGTCTCATTTAGTGTATGCTCCACAGTTATTGTGGCCCCATGAATTATTTGTGCCACACTTGTTGTGGACACACGTAACATAAAGTGTGGCTCCATCGGTGTTAGTGTCTGGCACGCTCTGGTAACCAGCTAATTAGGCCCATTTGCAACCTGTTGACTGTACTTCGTCAACCTGGGAATTTCATACCTATTTAGACACTCCAGCGTGAATAAAAGAGTTCCACTAGAATATTACCCTATCCTAGCGCTTAGGGTCGTGATTGATATGAATAACTTAACTGGCGTACATGACATTTTGTAACATAACGTGACATAAACGTAAGACGACATATATGACATACTTTGAGACATAAATGTAACAGACAATATTTCATAACATGGCATAACATGTGACAGTGAATATTACGTAACATGACATCCATATAACAGATGGCATACGTAATGTAAAATACTTGTAACATATAGTAACATGAGACAAAGTATATTGTGTAACATATAAGATTTTCGTGGCAGACTAATTCGTGTAATAGATAAACATGTGATGACATGGCATGGCATGACATATATAAAAACATACAAACATAAATTGCAGTTCCCTTACCCATCACACATACACAGTAAACTGATAATAAGTTAAGACCTAACTTACCTTGATCTTTACGTTCTACGAGAATAATGAGCGAAACACGAGGAATTGTAAGAGGGTATTCTAAAAGTTAGAAATTTAATTACTAACAATTAGAAAAAGGAAAACTTAGAGTAAAATTTCCATTTTACCATCTACATGTGGGAAAATGAGTATTTTACTCCTAACTTAAGGATTTCACATCCTAACTCCAAAAATTACCAAAATTTACATTCCACATGTAAATTTTGTCCTAAACTCAAATATCAACTCAGAAAAATTTAAAACCATTCACAACTATGGAAAACTCACAATGGCCGAAACATTCATAGGTCATTTCTCTTGATTTTGATTGTAATTTCTTCCATCTTAAAAAACCATGATTACCAAAATTTTGCAACAAGGATCTTCCTATCCTAAGTTTAAAAATACACTTAAAATATCCATTAAGAAAAGCTAATCATCAACACCAAACTTTTTGTAAAAAGATCCAAACCTTTTAACAAAAAGTAAACCCTTAAATCACAAGTTTTGACCTTAATAAAAACATCTCCAAGAAAAAAACCAAATCTTACTTCTAACATATTCATAACATCATCCTAAGATCAACCATGATTTAAATCATCAAACAAAAGTCACCAAAATTACAAAACAACACTTGGAGTTTTTGGTTTTACACTTAGTCCAAAAACATAAACTTTTCTCTCCACTAACTTTGATCAATCTCTTGATACATGGCTTAAAGATTTGTGATATTCAAACTAAATCATCTTATGGTTTAAAAAGGTGTCCTAAAGAAGATCTAACCATCAAACTTAAAATCACGTGGCTAAAATTCAACAAAACATGGATCTAACCCAAAATATCAAATCTTAGGCTAAACTAAAATCCTCTTGCATAGAAAATCATATCTTTAAAACTAATACTAAATATTTCGAAATAACATCCTAACATGTATATAAGAGACTTAGGATTATCTTATAAAAATATCAAAACTTTTGGAATAAGATTAAACCATGAAATATTCAAACTTTCACAAAACAAAAACTGTTTTTCCACTTCCAGTTCTCAAGTTTCCAAATCTAAGGAAATCTATCATCAAAAGATTTATTCTTGCAACAAAACCTCAATTAACATTCATAAACACATGCTAATAACGCTACATAAGATTTTCGGACCAAGATATGTCCACTAGCTTGGTCAAAAATTCCAAAACATATCATACTCTCCAGTTTCACGCCCAGAATGACCTTTCCATGGTTAAAAATACTTTTGACCGCTCAAATGAGCATGGAATGAGACTAATAAGATATGCACCGAAACTAGACTCAAAGACACAATTTTTATGAAGGAGTCATCATAAGCAAATACATAGAAAGGGTTGAAAATGGAGAGAAGTGTGTCTTTCATGACTTTGGGTTTCTCTCTAAGAACAGGGGGAAAGAAGTGATAAAATGGAGAGAAGTGTGTCTTGCACGACTTTGGACTCCTGGAGGGAAAGTTATGGGCATGAAACACCCTTGATTGGAGTTGGCTATGTGACATAAAGTGGAGAGTAATGAGGGCAAAGGATTGCCTACAGCAGCTGTGAGAGATGGAGGTTGATGGAGTGGACTTCTCCTTCACATCAAGGCACTAATGGGTGTGGCCAATAGCAGTGGATGGTCTACCATGTGGGGGAGGAAACTTCTTCAAGAAGCTTTGCCAAGGTGGCCAAATTTGTGGGCCTTGGTGGGCTCCAACCAAGTGGGCCTATTTTTGGGGTTTAAAGGGGGTTTGGTTAGGGTTTAAGATGTTATTAAGCCCAAAACCAATTTTTATTGGCCCAATCAAATTACCAAGCTTTAAAAGGTTGGATAATGATACCATAACAATGATTTGATTAATTAATAGCATGTGGAATTGATTTAATCAAGTGATTAAACACAATACTAGGAATCGGATTTAAAAGGGTTTGGAGGCCAACTTTAGGTTTGGAGAAACCGTTTAGGATTTCGATTTCAACCAAACGTTTGGAGTTTCAATTGGATTCCAATCATTTAGAGTGTTACTAGGATTGAAACCTTCTTTGGTCTGTCACAATTTGGTTGATCAGATGAAACAAAGCTTTCCTTGGGTGGCATGATCTCACACCTTCATTTCCTTCACAAATCTATCTAATCGTTCCCTTGGTGCCAAGTGTCTAATACTATTCACTATGAGTGGCTAAGATCTTACGAAGTGCCCAAATAAAACTTCTCTAACCTAATTTGGACATTTTACACTGTGATTTTAAAAACACTACAGTGGGTGCGCTTAACTAGGTTACTTTTCACTCCAAAATAATGTGTAATAAACTTAGTACTGAAAAATTTTAAATATTTATTTTAACCTATAGTGAAAATTGTCTACCGAAATTCAACCCCGAAGTGCTCTTAAAAATAATTTCATAATTTCGAATAGGCGTTTCGTTCGAAATTATGAAACTGAGCTATTACGCCATAAAATCCTAAATAATCAACTGAGTCTAATGGTGTAGACCAAAACACATTTTGACACTTCTAACTACCTCAAATAATTAAACTCATATTTCTAGCACCATAGTGAGTGATAACACTGACTATGTTGACGGACTAAAACCTATGCGATTGGTCAATTCGTAAAAACTTATGGAGTTTTCACAAGATTCCTAAAGTTAATAGAAATTCCACCAGTGAATTTCTAGCGGGTTGTTACATGACGTCTTAATAAAGGAATCAAACTGATGACTTTTACATTATACTATATATCTACTTATTATTTATTTTTTTTCTATATCATTTAAATAAATTTTTTTATTAATTTCTAATATTTTCTTTAACTACCAGGATATTTGCAATAACCTCGTATCTTTTGATATTTGCAATATTTCTCTATAGATAATGTGATGTAATCCCAATAAAAATAACATTCATGCATGTGTGATGTTACTTTCCATAGATTCCTTGCCAAAGCTCAAAGAACAGATCTCTTGAGCAAAAATGTAGCCAACTGGTTGTAGAATTCCTTAGCTAAACAAGTTCTTCCCAAACAAAGCCTAAGCCAAAGAATCTAAAAATGTAGCCAACTGGTTTAATTAGTGCCATTGTTAAGGCCAGCAAAGGCCCGTAGAAGAATAAAACTCATTTAACTAGGATTTGATTAGAGATAAATTTAGAATGAGACATATATAAAAGCTGAGAGAGGATGAGATATATATGTGGGAAGGAATGTACTTAAAAGGGAAAAAAGAGGCACCAAAGTGGAAGATTGACTAGGGAAGAAAAAAAGAAGGGACCAAAGAGATCCTAAGACCATTTTTGTACAAGCCTGCATCAGAGTGATTTTAGAGAACTTGTATTATACTCTATAATAGATTTTGCACACCTAGACCCACGAATGTAGGTCATAGTGCCGAACCATATAAAATTCTTGTCTCATTTATTTCCGGTCATTATCATTGAGTTAACCATAGATAAACACTTTAGACATTGCCCCTATATATCAAACACCACAATAATGAGAGAAGAGGATCATATGACCATTCTATTGATCTCTCAAGGCCAAAATAGGCACCAATAGTTTGGCACCGTTTATTGGATTGATTCGTTGTTCTTCAAATAAAGGGTCGCATGATCCATTAAAAGCAAGTGAAAGAAGATGAAGAAGTCACTTGGTAAGACGAATATAAGCAAAAGGACTCAAGTGTGTGATGTCCACCTATGCGTTTCATATTGAATCTACGAGCTGGAAGGTGTGGGGCCCTCCAGTTTCTCATAACACCTAATCACACATTAATGTGCATATGGAGGAAAAGTTCAAAGGCAGGGCATGGAGCGAGCCCACCATCACCATCACCATCACCATCACCATCACCATCACCATCACCAGCATGTGCCCATGGTTGGGGACCATTGGGAAAGCTTGCCCACTACACTTCTAACAGCAAGCTCCATGCTTTCCATGGCCTAGATCTAGGAGTGAGTTTAGCGCTTAGAGCACCCATAGCACTTGCAATGTTTCACTTTGGTGCCAACAACCAAAGACCTCGACTCAACAAGCTCCTCAAAAGCGAATGGTGCTCACCCACCCCGGTAAGCATCATGAGGCAAAAGTGCTCATGGCGAGAATGGTGAAAGAACAAAAGTGTTGCCACCTCAGCGAGCACCTTGAAGGGGAGGACAATGCTCAAAACCTCAGCAAGCATTGTGAAAGCATAGAAAGTGCTCACGACAAGGACGGGTGAAAGCATGAAAAGTATTCATCACCTCAATAGATTTTTGTTTCTAACTTGTTTTGATCAACCTTTTGATCCATGACTTATAAATATGTAATCTTCAATCCAAAACATCACATGGTTTAAAAAGGTGTCCTAAAATAGGTCCAAGCTTCAAACTCAAGATCACATGGTTAAACATCAACCAAAACATAACTTTAGCCAAGAGCATCATCACTTTGGCCTAACTGAAAATCTCCTTGCATAAAATTTCATATCTTCGAAACTAACATCAAATATCTTCAAAATAACATTCTAACGTGTATATAAGAGGCTTAGGATTATCAAATAAAAATATCAAAGCCATTGGAATAAGATTAAACCATAAACAATTTAAACTTTCTCAAAACAGAAACTGTTTTTCCTCTTCCAGTTTCTAAGTTACTAGATCTAAAAAATCTTTCACCAAAACTTTAGCTTGGTCAAAAATTCCAAAACATAACATACTCTCCAGTTTCAAGCCCAGAATGACCTTTCCATGGTTAAAAACAGTTTTGATAGACCAAATGGGCATGGAGTGAGACTAATAAGATATC
Source organism: Juglans regia (assembly GCF_001411555.2). Lineage (NCBI taxonomy): Eukaryota > Viridiplantae > Streptophyta > Magnoliopsida > Fagales > Juglandaceae > Juglans > Juglans regia. The sequence goes on along the minus strand of NC_049906.1, from coordinate 27,135,855 downwards.
CACGAAAAGTAAACTCAAAGATGAACTATTTTTATGAAGGAGTGATCGTGGGAAAATACTTACAATGGGTTTAAAATCTCCACGCAAAAAGATCCAGAAATCTGTCCTAGAGAGCTCTTTTGAGTTTCTCTCTAAGAACGGGGTGAAGAACTAAAAACATGGAGTGAAATGTGTTTTGCACGACTTTAGACTCCTGGAGGGGGAAGTTATGGGCTTGAATGAACCTTGATTGGAGGTGGCTATGTGACATAAAGTGGAGAATAGAGAGAAGCAAGGACTGCCTGCAGCAGCTGTGAGAGATGGAGGTTGATGGAGTGGATTTCTCCTTCACATCAACGCACTATTGGGTGCAGCCAATGGCAGTGGATGGTCTGCCATGTGGGGGAGGAAACTTCTTCAAGAAGCTTTGCCAACGTGGCCAAATTCGTGGGCCCCAACCAAGTGGGCTTCAACTTGGGGTTTAAAGGGGGTTTGGTTAGGGTTTGAGATGCTATCAAGCCCAAATCCTTTTTTTTTTGGCCCAATCAAATTTCCAAGGTTTAAAAGGTTGGATAATGATGTCATAATAAGGATTTGATTAATTAATAGCATGTGGAAGTGATTAAACACAATGCTATAAATCGAATTAAAAAGTGTTTGGAGGCCAACTTTAGGGTTTGGGGAAACCGTTTAGGGTTTTGGTTTCAACAAAGCTTTTTGGGGTTTCAATTGGATCCCAACAATTTAGGGTTTCGTTAGGATTGAAACCCTCTTTGGTTTGGCACAAATTGGTTGATCAGATGAAACAAATCTTTGCTTTGGTGGCATGATCTCATAGCTTGACTTCCTTCACAAATCCATCTAATGGTTCCTCATGGTGCCAAGTGTCTAATACTATTCACTATGTGTGGCTAAGATCTTGCCAAGTGTCCAAATAAAACTTCTCTAACCTAATTTGGACATTTCACATTGTGATTTTGAAAACAGTGCACTCGGTGCGCTTATCGAGGCTACTAGTCACCCGAAACAATGCATATTAAACTTAGTACTAAAAAATTATAAATATTCATATTAACTAAAAGCGAAAATCATTTACCGAAATTCAACCTCGAAGTGCCCCTAAAAATAATTTCACAATTTCCAATTGGCGTTCCGTCCGGAATTATGAAAATGGGCTATTACGCCATAAAATCCTAAATAATCAACTGACTCTAATGGCATAGACCAAAACACATTCTGACACTTCTAATTACCTCAAATAACTAAACTCATATTTCTAGCACCATAGTGAGTGATAACACTGACTATGTTGACAAACTAAAACCTGTGCAATTGATCGATTCGTAAAAACTTATGGAGTCTTCATGAGGTTTCTAAAGTCAATAGAAATTTCACATGTGAATTTCTAGCTTGCTATTACAATAGATGAGCCATCTGTTAAGACAGATTGTGGCATGGAAGTGGGTGAAAACTTGTCATCTAGTAGTGCAGGAGGAAGTACTAGATTTTGAGGAAAGGATCGAGGAGGAGAGGGAAGGGAGGTGGGAGATTGGAATGGAAAGATAGATTCATGGAATATGACATTTCTGGAAATGAATGTGGAATGAGTTTCTATGTCATAAAGCATATAACCCTTGACATTTGTAGGGTATCCTAGAGACATGCAGGGTTTGGCACGTGGCCCAAACTTAGTTCTATGATGTTTCATGGTGCTAGCATAACTCACGCATCCAAAGACTTGAAGGTGAGCATATGAGAGTGGTGATAAAAAAACATTTCAAAGGGAGATTTATTAGAAAGAAAAGGTGTAGGTATCCTATTGATGATTTATGCAGCTATTAGAACTACATCTCCCCAGAATTGAGTGGGCAATGCAACTTGAAAGAGAAGGGCTCAGGCCATATTTAAGAGGTGTTGGTGTTTCCTCTCAACAATACCATTTTGTTAAGGGGTATATGCACAAGACTTTTGGTGAATAATGCCATGATCTTTATAGAAATTTGCCATATTGAATTCAAGACCATTGTCAGTCCTGATTTTCTTTACTTTCTTATTGAATTGAGTGTGTACAAGTTGGAAGAATGATTGTAAAATAGATCTTGTGTCTGATTTTAGTTTCATCAGGAAAACCCAAGTCACTCTAGAAAAATCATCCACAATAGTTAGAAAGTAATGAAAACCTTGAAGTGAGGCTTGAGAATATGGTCCCCATAAATCATAGTGTCATAAGTCAAAAGGGAATGAACTAGTAGTTACACTTGAAGGCAAAGAAAGATGCTTTTGCTTGGCCAAATGGAAGATTTTACAATGAGACTGATCCTTGGACTTTACATTAGGAACATGAGAGTGAATTAAACTCATCCTTTGTGAAGATAAATGTCCTAATCTAAAGTGCCATAGATCAAAAACTTGTTGCGTGGTTGCTTGATTGACTCAAGTTTGATTGTAGAGAGTTGAAGGAGGATTGATGTTGTTGTCATGAGGACAAGGTAGCAGGTAATATAGGTTAGCATGAACTTTAGCAAGTCCAATCGTCATCCATGAAGAGAGGGCCTGAAAGAAGCACAAATCATTTAAGAAAAATATGCATGTATTTGGCCTTTGAGTGAGCTTACTGACTGAAATCAAATTGAAAGCAAACATGGGCACACATAGGACATCAGTCAAGATTATTGATTCTGAAAGTTTGACAGTGCCTATGTGTGTAACTTGAGCCTTTGTACCATTAGGGAGCTGCACAAAGGCTTGTATGCAAGAAGAGGGCTTGTTAAAAAACTGAGGTGGAGCACACCATGTGATCAGTGGCTCCTGTGTCCATGATCCATGGTGTGTTATAAACATCAGATTGCTAGTATTGGGATGATGAGTTGTGTTTGCAGTGGTTCATAGAACTGAGATGGGAGTGATTAGTAGGAAATGAGAGAGTGGAGAGGTAGGGATATTTACCTGCTAAGTTTGAGTAGGGTGTGATTGAATAGATGGTTTCAGGAGTGCCTGGCTTAGCAGGAGCAAGAGTAAGCAAAATTGGCTTGGTTTTTCCTAAGTTCAGCTGAGGGAATTGAGCATTGACAAGAGCCATGAGATGTTGTGTTTGTGCTTGAGAGAGATTCAATTGAGTGGCACTTGGAGCAGGTGCTTCCTGAGGTGAAGAGGCAACCTGTGCAGTAACTTCATTTGCAGAATATGATGTAGCAGGATTACTTCCAAACTTGGTTTTGGTAAACTTAAAGTTTGGTGGAAATCCTACTAATTTATGGCACTTATCCTTCGTGTGTCCAACCTTACCACAATGGTGACAAACTAGGTCTGATTTTTCCCTCTTCTTTGGAAGGTTTTGGTAAGCTAGAAGAGCAGAAGACTTTGAGATGGGTAAAGCTATATTTCTTTCCTGCCTCTATCTTTCTTGTTGCAAAATTAGTGAAAATGTTTTATCTAATGAAGGTAAGGGACTCAATAAAATGATTTGCCCCTTCACAGAATCATAGCTATCATTTAAGCCGATCAAAACCTTAAAAACATAATCTCCTTGTTGGACCTCACCAACAGTTTTTAAGGCATCACAAGTGCACTTTCCACAAGAAAAACAAGGAAGTTGTTTGTAACTGTGTAATTCTTTCCAAATAGCATTAAGTTGTGTGAAGTAATCACTTACAGGTGCCCTTGAACAATGCTATTAAGTTTGTGTTGGAGATGATAAATTCAAGCTTCGTCAGGTTGAGCAAATCTTTCTTTAAGTTTGTCTCAAACATGTTTAGCTAAGGTCATGAAAAATACATTAGAAGCAATATCCTTTGAAACAAAATTCAAAATCCAAGCCAACAAAATGTTGTTGCATCTCAGCCATGACACATATGAGGCATCTGACAACTCAGGAGAAGTAGTAGTGCCCTCCAGGAAGCCTAGCTTGTTTTTTTATTGAAATGGAAAGCAGAAATGATCGCTCTAAGATATATAATTTGAACCAGTTAATGGGGGTGATACAATGACAGTGTTAGCATTGTCACTATGATGTAGAAAGAATGGACAGCGTGGGTCCTCAGCAAGGTTAGTAGGAGAAGAAGAAGTGGAGGATGTCATGGCTTAGAAAATGAAGTTTGTTTGCATATTTAAGCAAACACAACAGGACAAATAGCCTGCTCTAATACCATGTTAGAACTTGAAAACAAGAACTCGAAATGAAATCTCAATATAGAGAAGAACTGATTCTCAATCCATTGAATTGTTTATACAAAGTCTTGCTACATATATATATACATTACAGAAAAATAGACAAGACCAAAGGGAAGAGTCCTAAAGTTAACTTTTTATCTTCAATTGTTTTACATGCAATCCATTACAGTCTGTTGCTTTGTCATTGCTTTCCATGTCTTTCTTTACTTTATTTGCTTTTGTGTGTAATTAGTGCAACCTTTTAGGTTGATCTGTCGCCCCATGCTTTCCTTTTGTTGTTTTGCTTTTCTGTGCTAGTGCTTTACACCTTTTAGCTGCTGCATTGTGCTTTTCATCAACTTGCTTGTTGCATGGTATTTTTTGCATGACGTGGTGTACATGTGCTATGTCGTCATGTTTCTTTACCTTGTACTCATCTTTTGTTTTTTGAGAGGATGTTAAAAAGTGATTAATTTGATTCAAATTCTGAGACAAATCCTTCCTTCATCCTGGATCTAGGGGTGGAAGTTTCCTTTTCTCTGTTTTGTTTTCTGTCTTTTTCATTTTGGTTTTTTGTTTCACCTTTCATTTATTCACATTTTCTTGTGGAGACGTAGACAAAGTGAAGTTTAATAACACATATAAGACTACCATTGTCATCTATTATTGGAGAAAAGATGAAACTAGATCACGTTCTTATTTCTGTTCATAAGTGTTACTCATTTAATGTTTTGGCATTGGTAGGAATGAATCCAAATTTATTCAATACATTGCTCAAGCAGTCACAAGAATTGTAAATCACACATGCTTGAATGTTGCCAAGCATTCGATTGGAGTAATATCTCGTGTACATGCCATCAATATGCTTCTAAGTGTTGGGATGAATGGCATGCACATGATTGGAGTCTTTGGAGTTGGTGGAATTGGCAAGACAACAATTACCAAAGCAATCTATAACTTGAATGCTTATCAATTCGAAGATAGTTGTTTTCTTGCAAATGTAAGAGAAACTTCAAAGCGGGAGTGCGGTCTTGTCCAGTTACAAGAGCAGCTTCTTTATGACATCTTAGGAGATTCAAGTTTGAAGGTTGACAATGTTGATAGAGGAATCAATATCATAAAAGAGAGGCTTTACTGTAAAAGGATTCTTTTAGTTCTTGATGATGTAGATCAGTTGAGTTAGAAGCATTATTTGGAGAAAGTGGTTGGTTTGGTTTGGGAAGTAGAGTCATCACAACAACAAGAGATAAACATTTACTAACCAAACATAAAGTTGAATTAACATACAAGGTGAAGGAAATGGATCACAATGAAGCTCTTCAGTTGGCATGCCTTCAAAAAAGACAAGACCATTGATGGGTTTGTACAACTCTCGGAGCATCCATTGCGTCGTGCTAGAGGCCTTCCACTGGCTTTAGTAGTGCTTGGCTCATATCTATATGGTAGAAGTTTGCATGAATGGAAAGGTCCATTAGATAAGTGCAGAAGACTTCCTAACAAAAATATACGCAAAATACTTAGAATCAGTTATGATAATTAGGATGACAATGAGAATGCAGATCTTTCTTGACATTGCATGTTTTTTCAAAGGTGATGCAGATTATGTCGTTAAAATATTCGAAAGTTGTGGGTTTTTCACTGATATTGGGATCAAAGTTCTTATGGATAAGTCTCTCATAACTATCGAAGAGAATAACAGATTGGTGATGCATGACTTGATACAAGAAATGGGTAGAGAAATTCTTTGTCAAGAATCAGCCAAAGAACCTGGCAGACGTAGTTGGTTATGGTTTCATGAAGATGTTTGCTATGTACTAGAAGAAAACGTGGTAAGAGTTAGATAATAACCCCTCTTAAAAAAAAAAAAAAAAGTTTAAAACTGTTTCCTTTCCACAAGAGAAGCTTACTAGAAATATCTATTGGTTGTGTGTATATCTATAGACATTCATTCTTGTATATATATACTGCTATTTTGGAAGTAGTCTTACTCTGGTACATGCCAATAATAAAAACAATATTCCCTTTGTGAAAATAGGAAAAGGAAAAGGAAAAGGAAAAAAAATGCAAACCGTTTAACTTTATGTATCTGTATATAAACAAAACAATAGTTCTAGCACATGATGAAAGGATGGAGAAGTTAAATGTTTCATTTTGTTAGCTTTTATTTTGTCTTACTAGGGAACAATTAAAATTGAATGCATATTGGTGGAGTTACCTGAACGAGACTTGATACACTTGAGTACCAAAGCCTTCACGAATATGACAAGGCTATGGTTCTTTATAAATTGTAATGCATGTTTTTATAGAGGGCCTAATTATCTCTTTAACGAGTTAAGATTGCTTGATTGGCCTGAATATCTGTTACAAGCTTTGCTGTCCAATTTTCATGGAAAGAAACTCTGTTTTTTGGATCAGTACTAGCTTTTCAAAGAGTTGAAGGAGGTATTCGAGGTACAATCAATCATACTATCACTGTTCTTATCCTCTAAATTTTGATGTAAACCACTTTGAAGCTAATTTATATCCCTTTTTCTTTACAGAATTTCCAAAACATGAAGATCATGGAATTATCTGACTGTAAGTTCCTAACAAAAATCGTTGATATTTCAAGGATCTCAAGTCTTGAGAAATTAACTCTTTCTAATTGTGAAAGTTTAGTTGAAGTTCATGATTCTGTTGGCTACCTAGATAAACTTACTCACTTGTCATTTTCCAAGTGCTCTAACCTAATAACTTTACCTAGAAGCCTCAAGTTGAGATCTCTAGAATGACATGACATTATAGATTGCTTAAGCCTTCAGAACTTTCCTAAAATTGAGTGCGAAATGGATTTTTTGTGTTCCATTTCATTTGCCTACACTACTATAAAAGAATTGCCTTCATCAATTGGATATATCATTGGCCTTGAAGACTTATGTCCAGATGGGCGCAAAAATCTTTTGAATCTACCAAGTTCCATTCTTCAATTGCAAAATCTAAGGTCTCTTTCCTTTGAGGATCGTTTCCCAGTGAAGGTGAGGAATAAAAGACAATCCATACTCTCTTTGCAAACTCCAAACAATTCAAGCGTTTCTAATGATTATTGTTCCTCAACAGTGTTTCTGTCTTTGCAATTTTTGAATCTTGGGAAGTGTGTCCTATTAGAATCGAATTTGTTTAAGCAATTTAACTGTTCTTCCACATTACAAGTTTTAGATTTTTCGGGAACTGATATTGTGAGCCTTCCTGCAAGCATAAAAAGATTTATTGGATTGAAGCACCTTATACTGCAAGATTGCAAGCAATTTGAAGAAATTGTACAACTTCCACCAAATATCAAGGAGGTAGATGCTAGTGGGTGCATGTCATTGGAAATTTTTCCTGAAGGAACAAAGAAATTTCAATTCAATGCATGCAACTTAAAAGCCCTAGAATGGATTGACTTGTATGGATGCCATAAAATGCTTGTGAACATAGGGAATCATGTGGCAGATCCTTTATTGGGTAAGGTATTTCTCTCTCTCTCACAAACATTTTCATGTGCCCCTTGTTGTGTACGTTGTACTGCTGAAAGTTGATGATTTTTGTTAACAGGGTAGTTTAAGGACCTTTTAGGCGGCATTATACTTCCATGAAATAGGATCCCGGACTTGTTTAAGATATATATATATATATATTTTTCTCTTGTATTGTATTCGTTGGTTTTGAAAAGATCGTAGGGGTTTCCATCCCATCAAACTACGTATTCTGTAATCCTTTAATTCATCTATGATATGCTTATTTTAAAAAAATATTTTATTATATTTTATTTTATTAGAAATCATTATTAATATATTTTCAAGAACTTGCATGCGTAACACACACGTCCACATGAGATCACCCATGCATTTATATTCTCCATGTGAGCTACAGTGGTTCTTTTGGATTCTTCTGAAATGGTCATAGCATTAATGCCGTAATTTCTAGGTCCATACCATCCCACCTTATATATATTTTCTCTGCCCTAAATTAATAATGCCCCTAATTTATATGTCCTAATTTTGGGCCATATCATGCTACATGTAAAAATAGTAATGATATTTGCAGTGATGCACAAGTGTGCATAATCATTTAAAAAAAGAATAAATATGGGATATATAAATTATTTTTTTTTAATAATGAATCTCACTCTTTTTCAGAAACATCGTGCGACACTTGCACATTCCACGATTGTATCTATCATTACTCAACTTGCCACTAGGCATACCACTCGTGTATTTAAAGTTATTTTTTTCCTTTCAATTTTTTTTTAATCATTAGGAAACAAATAAAAAAATAAACCACTTTACTAATAGTTACTTTCTTAATCATTAAGTAAGAAACAAAACTAATTAAAATAATAAAGCGATAACTTTGAGCAGCTCCACTAGCATTTTCCTTGGTGTGAATAATGCATATTAATTGTCTATATTTTGTATTATTTTCTATATATAAAATCCAACATCAGCCTCCCTCATATATAAAGTAGGGGTGAACAAGAACTGGTTGGACTGAACGTCGCCGATGGAGACCGGCCAAAGAAAATAGCCAGAATTTATGTCAACCAGTTCAGTCCCAGTTCGAACCACCAAACCAACCGATATAATATATAAATATATGTCTAATACAAAATGACACCAATTCACTTGAAATGACGTCGTTTTGTTTTAAAAAGTAAGAAAAAAGATTGAAGGAAATGACACCGTTTGGTCTCAACCAAACAACGTTGTTTCTGGGCTAGGGCTAAGGATCAAATGGATCCTTCCAACCCCCACACCCCCTTCTTCTTCTGCCAACTACACTCCTCTCTTAGACTCTCTCATCTACGAACCCCCACGTGTCACAACCAAGGCCCAACACCTCTCTCCTCTCTCATCTCTTTCGCTTTCCTCCGTCTCTCACACCACGCAACATATCCGTCTGGTGAGTGGTGGCCTTTTTTTCTGCAAGGTTGAATGATGAATCATTGATTATCATTTAAGTATCTTTTTTTTTTTTTTTTTTTTTTTTTTTTTTTTTTTTTTTTTTTTTTTTACATTTTCCGATCCTTGTGTTGCTGTGATTGTTGTTGACTTGGTGGATTTGAATCATCTGATGAAATTGTTTGTAAAATCTAAGACTAATTTACAATTATTTATTTGTGTACATACAAATATTGTAAAATTTTTGGAGTGAATTGTTGGGACTGTGAATACTGAAGAGTAATCTGAGAGCTATTCCTGAATCCCCCACTATGAGTGTTCTTAATATGTTCGATTTAATATTTATTTTGCATGAAAAAAATTATTATTGTTAAATTATGATATTCTAGTTGTGTTGTAAAAATATTTTGATGTAAATTGAGGAAAGATGAGTGAACTAAAACCTAGATTAGAGTGTTAGACTTGTGATGTTTGCAATGTGTCAAAATAGCTGTTGTGTATTATAATTTATTAATTTTTTATGCACTATGTATAATGTATATGTAATTTTGTAACATTTATGTTTTCTTTTATAAATTAGATGGATTCTTCGTCGACTCCAATTGATCTTGATTGAAATGAACCAACCATTAACTTTGGAGATGATTTGAGGGAGACCCAAACATCAAAACTCCCTAGTGCCCCAATGAGTACTACTTGTCCATTAGCTAAGAAAAGGAAAGGAAATGATCCATTGATTGTATGAGACCAATTTAGAAGGTAGACAGTTGTCATGTAGATGATGCAAAGGCTAAATTTAATTATTTTGGCAAAATATATGCTTGCCACTTAAAGAGAAATGAAACTTCAACAATGCTGACTTCAGTTTTCAGCCCTAATATAATGTAAGTAACCATTTTGTGTATTTTGTGTTTCTATTATTTTTTTACATATCTATTGGACTCTGGCATGGCTACAAACTTATTCTAAATTTCACCGACAATTGTTAAGGCTTTTTTGGGCAACCAAGTATTTTTCAAAATTCTCAATGATTTTAGAATAACTCAAGGACCAGTAGAACATGAGTTTTGAGGGGTGCTCTAACATACTAGTAGTTGAGGTGCATGATTTCGTTGGATCCCTAGAAAAGCTTTCTTATTTGAGTTTTAGGGATGCTTCACAATGATGATCACTTGGCTTTTTACTTTGTTCGTTTACTTATAGCCATTAGTTTGTTTCTTTGATGATTAATTAATTCAAGCGTTGTGCTGCCTTGAAAAGTTTCTTCTATATCCTTATTACAGTAACTATATGCTAAAAACACTCGCTAAAAAGCCAGAAAACACGCCTTCTCATTCAAAAATTCTCATAAAGTTGGAGAGCGACGTATACATAACAAATAAAAATTGTTCAATATGCATGCATAATACATAGTTTGTCATAATGCCTCTGTATTTTGTGCTATTTTCTAAATTCATCATCCAACATTAGCATGATAATAAAGTACTAACCCTTGGTTTGTTTCTTGGATTATGAATTTAAGTGTTGTGCTAAACAATGGCGGCAAGTATCCTTACGAATTGAAGTGTTTCTTTTTAGATTTTTTCACCCCACTTTTGCCATAGTTCTTAAGTGGACAGTTGTATATATATATGGTACTGTACACCTTTTTTGAAATATGGTTTATAGTAGTGTGGCAATGTTGCATTGACGGTTGTTGTTGTTTTTTTTTTTTATTATTTTCTGTAAAAGGTTTTACTGTTGGGGGTGACTAAGATTGGCTCTTCGGCACCTATTTGATATCTCATTTTCAATCTAGATAGATCGAAACATAGAGAGAATACTTCAACTTTTGAGAATTATGATTGTGATCATTATATCAAAGGCAGTTATTGAATTTATTTCATCTTTATTTAGTTAGCTAGCTAGGGGATAGATCGCTTGGGTTATTGGTTTTGGGCCAAAAAATCTTTTTCCAACATTCTATGATTTAAAGATGGCAACGTACGAGTCCAACCTCAAAAGCCATTTTCAGATGGCAATAGAATAAACAAAATTATCAAAATTATGGACGCAAAAAAAAAAAAAAATCATAAATTGTGATCCTATCCAGACTGCAAAATCACTGTTCATCCAAAAAATTTAAGTTGATAAGAATAGGTAGATTTAATGGTTTATATTCATTTAACAGTACTCGCACTCATATGTAAGTCAAACACCCCCTCAATAAATGAGACAAACACGTAAAAAATTTAATTAAATAGGTAAGCTGTAGAGTCAGGAATTGAACTCAAAACCTTTGTTCTGATACCATGTGAAAGCACTACTTGTCTCAGAAGCTTAAGCCTAGATCAGGAAGTGGTAGATTTAATCATTTATATTTATCATTACAAAGATTGGGACAATCATTATATCCAAACAACACAGACGATAGGTTGAAATTGAGTTGACTTTATTTTTTAAAAAAATCAATTATATATGTTCAAATGTGTAAGACACATGGTTTAGGTACGTATATAATGTTAAAAATAGAGCCACAATTCGGTACATTATGTGAGAGCATATTATTACAAATAATATAATATTTATTTTTGTACGTGCAACCATATACACGCGCGGTTTTGAGGTTTTGAAGTATGCGCATTACGTTAATTATATTTTCCGTGTGAACTTTTAGATAGAGGGTTATAACTGCTTAATTAATTTTGGATTCTTCTCTCAATTATAAGTCTCCATTTAAATGCACAATCAAACATGTCGATCGAGTTAATCAGGAGGATGGATTGGCTAAAGAAGAGATTAATTACATTACTAATTTAATTCAATTTGCATTCCAAGTTTCTAGGTACGTACTAAGTCTACTTGCATCCTTTTACACAGTTTTAAATTGAAGTCCTACTACTTAATATATATATATATATATATATATATATATATAAACTTCGAGATTGATACCTATTAGGATTATTCTAATTAATTTCTGGCGTGGGAGAATAGAAAATTTATCACATTAAAATAAATGTTCCAACATCTTTCGATCTCCCCACGCCAATAATATCATTTCAGACTTATTTTTTAAACTATATTTTATTTGAGAAAATAAATAAAAATTTATTTGTCGTGTTTATTAGCTAAATAAATTAACACTAGTGGGTCATTGACGGCTTCTTTGTGGCTTTTGATAGGGTGGCTTCCATTCACCAGCAAATATGACAAATTGGATGCAGAGATAAATTAAAAGAATAGCATAAAGAACAACGAAACTAAATAAAAATATTAAATGATTAATAGAGAACAAAGATCAATTTTAAATGTAAATTAAAGTGAAGCAAAGTGACTAACGGAAAAAGTACTCAAATTTGATGAATAGTAAAGCGTCGGGAATCCCTTACATAAATCCGGTATTTTAATTATTCTTAATTCATTGAATAACACAATTGGAAACTCAATCCTCAAAATTTCCAATCGGAAGGTATAGATTTATAAATCAAAATTAAACCAAATGTAACCCTTTAAAATATTATTCACCACTTTTAAAATACATAAATTATTATCACTATTGAGAAAATCCATCGACGACAATATACTCAGGAAGCGATATTGCAGCAAATAATTAAATCAATATAGATAAATAATTGATTCAAACATAATCAAAGAGTTAATTCATTCAATAGAAAAAGCATAACTGAATCCATAAATAGAATATATTCTATGATTATTTTGAGAAGAAAACCTCAACAATGAATTGAGAATGATAAAGCAAAAGAGTTTTAGTAATTGAAATTCAAATACATAAATTAAAAATACCATCTAATGTGCAAGTTCATCCCTAATCCTACTTGAGAATTTAGTTACCCATAAATATAATGGACAAGAAAACTCTCAAGAGAAAAATAAAGCAAACGGCAGCCACAGAAATTAATTTCAACTCCTCCTTCTTTAGTATTGAGCCATCTCCCCTCCTTAAAAAATTCTCAATTTCATACTAATGATATGCTTATATAGGGTATGAAAGAAACCCTAATGTCTTCATATTCCAGCATAAAAAATCACCTAAATTTTAGGACTCATCTTGATAGCCACGTAGGTGCTTCAAGAGTTTGAATTTATTAGAGACAAATTTGTAGCCCTTTAAGATAGTTTTCCAATACATTAAGAACCACATCAATCCAATATTGGAGTGAAAAGTTACGATCAAAATACTAAAGTATGTCTCAGCTGTCTCCTAGTTTGTTTTGGACTCTGACTTTTTCTCTTGATTCGAATTACTCTCAAACCCCATCATTATCCTTATTTGAAGAGTCCGACACTCGTTGATAGTTTTTAAGTTGGTCTAATGTCTTGCCCGCTTGAAAATTCTTTGAATTTTGACTGGGCTTTGACTTGCTCTTTTATAGACCCTGAAATTAAACATAAAAATCTGTTTAAGAGTATCCCAAAGGAAACAAAAACTCAATTCAAGAATACACATTAGTTCTTATAATTTCTATTTATATTTTAGCATTTTAGTCTAATAATAGGGTATTTAGAGTGTATTTTCATACACTTATCACACCCCCAACTTGCGTATTACTAGTCCCTAACAATTTCTATGCAAAAGAGATGCTAGAGACTAAAGAAAATATTAAAATAGCCCATCAATGCACATTTTCCATATTCACATATCAAAATAATGTAAGGAATCCAATAACTCATCAAGATCAATACACCTGAAGCAATTCATAGAGTGTGTGTGTTCCAAACTATATTCATCTAACCAGAAGCCCTAACACATGCAACATCAAGAACATCTCAAGTTAAAGATTCAACTCCATAACTCATGGGTATAAAAGTGTTTCGTCTGATAATTCTCTCTATGGAGTTGACATTGGGTGTACACACTCTCATGGGGAATTAGACAATTATGTACAAACAATAAGCAAACATTGATCTTATGGTATGATCAGTAACGAATGAGACTTCCACCAATCTTTCCAAAAGCTTACTTAGGATCAGAATGGTCAACACAAAAGGTTGTAACGTGGGTTAGGTTCGGGGCTATATGAAAAGAAGGATGAAAATGATTAAAAAACTTCCAAGTACATACAAAGGGAATCTTATTAAATATCTTAGTAGACCACACTTCTCACTTGATGTACTTTTCAATTTTTCTGATCATCAAATAATAATGTTTTCCTTCTTCTTCCTCTTCGCTTTTTTTTCCAACAATTTGATGAACAAACACAAGCCACTTTGGTATTCTAGCCATTTCATCCATTTTCCTTTTAGAAAACAAACACAAAAGAAAGAAAATGTAAATTTCACACCTAGTATACACTTGGAAGTAAAAAGGGTAGAAAAATCAGGGTATAGGCTATACTCCAATGTGGAGAAGCATGGATGATGTGGGCAATAGAAAAGAAAAAGCTACTTACGTTTATTGGCTCAAAGTTGGCTACTAGGGGTCTATGATGAAAAAGGTTAGCTTGAAAGGCTCAAACGTTGATCCTAAGTTAACCTTCATCATATCCCAAGTATATCCACCATCTTACCACAAACCATGTAATGATATTCTCAAAAGAAGTGCCCAATTCAACAGATCATTGAACGCTTATCACAATTTACTACATTTGTAAACTCTCAATCCTCTCTAAAACTTACATGAATATTTAAGCAAAAGAGTTCTCAAGCTACATGTGTCAAATCACCATTTTACCACAAAACTTGGATGGGTGCATTAGGGGTTCTATGATTAATGCTTCAGCAAAAAATGATTATGGTGGGTTTGGTGAATTCACGAAGATGGTTATGAATAAGAATGAGTACACATGTGAAAAGGATGGACGTGTGATGCAAATTAAAAAAATTTGACACATGAAAATATGCCACGGAGTTCCAACAAGCATTTAAATACTAAATTTGCACCACCACCCCCAACTTAAATGAAACATTGTCCTCAATGTTTAAGAGTCAAATTTGAATGAGGAGTAACTAAAAATGGTAGAATACACCTAATGAGTGACGTGGGTAGCTCGCCAAGCACCAAAGATGGTAACCTGAAATGACAAAATGAAACTAACATGTAAACAAAAACAAAGAAAACAACAACAAACAAAAAGGAAAACAAAGAAAATAAGAGAAAACAAAAATAAAAGAAAACAAACAAACAAAACAAATAAAGAAAAAACATGCGTGTGTGGTGTGGTCAAGGTTGATAGACCAGATCCACAAGTGGAATGTCTTCTACCTCCGGAACTTGCCATCAATTAATACTTTAAAGCGTTGATCATTTTACTTTAAAGATCCGACCATCCTTAGGATCCTTTATTTCTACCGCCCCATTTGCAAAAATATTCTTCACTACAAAAGGGTTGGTCCACCTAGACTGAAGTTTTCCTTGGTGCTTATGGAGTCTAGAATCATATAAGAACACTCGATCAATAGGCTTAAAAGTTTTTATCAAAATATTTTTATCATGAAACACTTTCATTTTAGCCTTATAGATTCTAGAGTTCTCATAAGCATCATTTCTCAACTCCTCCAAATCGGTCAACTGAAATTTTCTAAGCTTACATGCTTCTCCCATGTCAAAATTGAAATGCTTGATGGCCCAATAAGCTCGATGCTCGAGCTCCACAGGTAAGTGGCAAGGCTTTCCAAAAACAAGCCTATAAGGTGACATGCCTAAGGGAGTTTTGAAAGCTGTACGGTAGGCTCAAAGTGTATCAACTATTCTCAAAGACCAATCTTTGTGATCCGGGTTGACCATTTTTTCTAAAATTTGCTTAATTTCCATGTTTGCAAGTTCTACCTGTCCACTTGTCTGGGGGTGGTAGGTAGTAGAGATCTTATATACACCCCATATTTTTTCATCAAAGCCTTAAAAGAATGGTTGCAAAAATGTGCACCCGGTCACTAATGATAGCACGTGGTGTACAAAATCAAGATAACACATTTTCTTTGGGAAATTTAATTACCGTCCTATTATCATTGTTCCTACAAGCTGCTGCCTCTACCTATTTTGACACGTATTCTACTGCCACAATAATATATTGATATCCAAAAGAAGGAAATGGTCCCATAAATTCAATGCCCCAACAATAAAAAATTTCAATCACTAAAATTGGGTTTAAGGGCATCATATTATGACGGAACATAACTCCTAACTTTTGACACTTTTCACATGAGCGACAATAGATGTTTGCATCCTTAAACAAGGTGGGCCAATAAAATCCACACTGTAGAATTTTTGCAATAATTTTCTTAATTGAAAAGTAGCATCCACAAGTTTGGGAGTAACAAAATTTCAAGACGCTAGCAATCTCCTCAATAGGGATGCAATGCCTTAAAATTTGGTTAGAGTAGTGCTTGAAAAGGAAAGGGTCATCCCAATAGAAATTACATACCTCAGTCATGAACTTTCTCTTATCCTAAGCACTCCAATCCACTGGTATCTCACATGCAGCCAAATAATTCACAATATGAACAAACCATAGAAGAGAAGTAATAGAACGTAAATGCTTATTGGGAAAATCATCCCTGATTGATAGGTGGTCTGAGGTGTCCTCAAATGTGAGCCTCGAGAGATGGTCAGCCACTACATTCTCCACTCTTTTATTGTCTTTGATGGTGATGTCAAATTCCTGTAAAAGTAAAATCCACCGTATTAGTCACGCCTTAGCATCCTTCTTTGCAAGAAGGTACTTAAGGGCTGCATGATCTGTGAAAATAATAATAATAGAAGAACCAATCAAGTAAGGACAAAACTTTTCCAAAGCAAACACTACAACTAGCAACTCTTTTTCAATGGTGGAGTAACTCATTTGAGCACTATTTAGAGTTCTACTAGCATAGTAAATGATGAAAGGCTTCCCCTCCCTTCGCTGTCCAAGAATAGCACCTACATCAAAATCACTAGCATCACACATGATCTCAAAAGGTAAAGTCCAATCAGGTGGCTGCATTATGGGTGCTGAGGTAAGCTTACCAATTAGTGTTTTAAAGGTATCTTGACAATCTTGTATCCACTCAAATGGGACATCTTTAGCTAGGAGGTCACATAGTGGTCTAGATATGGTGGAAACATTTTGTATGAACCTCCTATAAAAGCCTGCATGACCAAAAATTGATCTTTTATCCTTTACTGTCATAGGTGTATACAACTTAGACATTGATTCAATATTAGATTGATCAACCTCTACCCCCTAGAAGAAATAATATGCCCTAAGACAGTACCTGAAAGTACCATAAAGTGACATTTTCTCCAATTCAAAACCAATTCCTTCTCCTCACGACGAGTCAACACTCTTTCTAAATTCAATAAGCATGCATAAAAAAAGGATAAAAAAACAGTCAAGTCATCCATCCGTACAATTTTCAACTGTCACTAAAAATGCTCATCATGCAACGTTGAAAAGTAGTAGGTGCATTACACAATCCAAATGACATTTTACGAAAAGCATAAGTACCAAAAAGACAAATGAAAGTGGTTTTATCCTGGTCTTTTAATGCAATTTCAACTTGATAATAACCAGAATAACCATCCAAGAAACAATAGAAAGGATCATGACCAGACGCACGCTCAAGAATTTGATCAATAAAAGGGAGAGGAGAATGGTCTTTTCCTGGTGGCAGCATTCAATTTTTTGTAATCAATGCACATCCGCCACCCAGTCACAAGTTTTGTAAGGACTAACTCTCCCAGGTCATTCTTCACCACAGTAACACCTGACTTTTTAGGAACAACCTATGTAGAACTTACAATTTACTATCAGCAATAGGATATATGATTCTTGCATCTAATATTTTCAACACTTCATTCTTCACCACTTCTTTCATAGTGGGATTAAGACTTCACTGGGGGTCTCTACGAGAGTTAGTTCCTTCTTCCAAATTAATTTTATGAGAACAAACCAGGTGACTGACAGATTTTATATTAGCAATGCTCCAACCTATGGCTGACTTATGCTCACTTAGGGTCCGAATTAATTTCTCACCTTAAGACTCAGACAATTCAAATGAGATAATAACAGGAAAAGTATCACATGGACCAAGAAAATCATGCTTTAAACCTTTAGGCAGAGGTTTCAATTCAACTTTGGGTGCTTCCAGACTTGAAGGAATTTGTTTTTCACCTTTCTTAGGCAACTGCTCAAACTTCGGTTGCCATGCCCAGGTGCCATAATCTTGAGTTCTATAAAAAAATAGTACAAATATCAACTACATCAGATGGATCATTGATAAAATCAAACTCAGAATTAACAAGAAAATACTCAAAGCGGATCAAAATCATGAGCTGTAGAAACTACCCTATCCATGAGTGAGTCAATCGTGTATGTCTATTGGCTCTCGCCATCATCTTCTGGATGTTTTGCAATATGGAAGATATTCACCTCAAGAGTCATGTTTCCAAAAGATAGCTTCATGAGCCTATTCCAATTAATAAGAGCATTAGCAGTGGCAAGCAAAGGCCTACCTAAATCAAAAGAATTTTAGAAGTAGTATCAACAACAGAGCTAGTGTCAAGGATTAGGAAATCAACAGGATAATAAAATTTGGCAATTTGAATTAGAACATCCTCTACCACACCCTAGGGTACTTTGACTGAACGATCAGCCAATTGCAATACCACAATGGTTGGTTTGATTTCTCCCAATCGCAACTACAAATAAATAGAATATGGCATTAGATTCACGCTAACTCCTAAATCTAGCAAAGCTTGCCCAAACTCATGATTTCCACTGCTGCATGGAATGGTTGGACAACCAGGATCCTTGTATTTGGGAGGAATCCACTGCTAAATTAGAGCACAAACTTGCTCTATTAGGAATGATGTCTTCTTCACATGGTGCTTCCGCTTAATTGTACACAAATCCTTGAGAGCTTTTGCATAAGTAGGAACCTGTTTAATCACATGCAAAAGAGGAAGATTAATTTTTACCTGCCATAGATTCTCTAGTATTTCATTGTTAGGATCCAGAGTTTGCTTGCTTGATTTTAAAGCTTGAGGGAATGGTACCTTAACAGCACTCTTTGTCACCTCAGGTTCCTTGGGCAGCTCAGCATCACTACTATATTGATCTATTTCCACATCCTCTTATTTGTTTGTTGTTGGGATGTGTAATGACTTACTACTTCATGTCACAATGGCATTCACATCCTTTAAATTCTCTTGCGCCATGTGTTGACCATGGGGTGTGGACTGAGCTTGTGAAGGGAACTTACCTCGCTCATTCACACCTAAGGAGCTCATCAATTTGGACACTTGGCTCTTTATCTCCTTGTTTTCTTCAATAGCATGCGTAATCAAAGATTCAAACTTTTGGTTAGTCTTACCATGTGCCTCAATAAAAGCATGCAACATGTCTTCTAAAGGACTCCTAGAAGATGAAGGTGCATGATATGGTGCATGATATGATCTAGGGGGTTGTGTAGGCGGTTGGTTTTTAGACATCCACTAAAATTGGGGTGATTGCGCCACCCCGGATTATAGGTATCATAGAAATGTGTAAAATGATTATTGAACAAACCTAAGGCATTACATTGTTCCTCATACATCCCTCTTATCTCAGCAAATGTGGGACTCTTGGGCGAGGTGATCTACCCCGCCACACACAAAACATGGTCCAAAAGACTCTACATGATTAGCCACGTGTGTTGGCTTTAAGTCCTTAGTTTTTAACACATCTAGCTCCCTAGTGAGCATCTCCACCTTAGCTTTAGGTTATCCTCTTCCCTAAGATGGTAAATTCCACCGCCGTTTGGGATTTTTGCAGGTCGTGACATATTTGTGCTCTCAGTACCACTAGGTCCAGTCCAAGTGTGAGTTTTTTCAGCAAGTTCATTGAGGTATTCTATGGCCTCATTAGGATCTTTCTATAAGAACTCACCATTACACATCATTTCTACAAATTGGCGCTCTCTAGGTGTAAGTCTCTCATAAAAATAGCTCACTAAGCGCCAATTCTCATACCTATGGTGAGATCACATACTCAACAACTCCTTAAATCTCCCAAGACTGATATAAAGTCTCACTATCCTTTTGTGCGAAGGTGGAGATTTTCCTTTTTAAAGCGTTGGTCTTATGTTGGAGAAAGTATTTATTAAAGAAGACTTGAGTCATCTCGTTCCATGACCCAATAGATCGTGGTCTCAGAGAGTATAGCCAACTCTTAGCTTTATCATTCAAAGAGAAATGAAAGAATTTAAGTCTCAGAACATCATTAGTTACATTTTGATTATGAAAAGTCGCAACTACTTCCTCAAAATCCCTAATGTGCACATATGGATTTTCATTTTCCAAGCCATGAAAAGTAGGAAGTAACTGTATCATCCATGTTTTAAAATCCAGTTGGCGAGTATTAGCTAGAAGTATGATGCATGATGGTGTGGTTGTGCTTGTAGGGTGGAGGTAATCCCCAAGAGTTCTATTGGATTGACCTTCATGTTCACTCATTTCTTCGAGACTAACTGGACTGTCAAATAAAAGATTCAAAAAGTTTGATTCTGGCTCTATCACAGGCCCATAAGCAAATCTACCTAAGGTGTCTCTATATCTATGCATGCAAGGTAACAAAATACTATAAAAAGAAAGAAGAAAAAAAATTAATGCAAAAAGCTAAAAGAAAGAAAAAAGTTATCGCTTTTACAAACTACTGAAAAGAAAAACTATCTAGCAATTCTTCTACCATCTTCTCGGCAACAGTGCCAAAATTTGATTACGCCCAAAGAATAATGCGGTAGTTGTAGCACAACTTTGGGGCGTCAATTCCATAGAGAGACAAATTAAAATAATAGCAAAAGGAACAAAGAAACTAAATAAAAATATTAAATGATTAATAGAGAACAAAGATTAATTTTAAATGTAAATTAAGGAGAAGCAAAGTGACTAACAAAAAAATTACTCAAATTTGACGAACAGTAAAGCATCGGGAATCCCTTGCACAAATCCGATATTTTAATTATTCTTAATTCATAGAATACCTCAATTGGTAACTCAATTCCCAAAATTTCCAATCGGAAGGTATAGATTTATAAACCAAAATTAAACCAAATGTAACCCTTTGAAAAATCATTCACTACTTCTAAAATACGTAAATTATTATCACTATTGAGAAAATTCAACGATGACAATATACTCAGGAAGTGATATTGCAGCAAAGAATTAAATTAATATAGATAAATAATTGATCCAAACATAATCAAAGAACTAATCCATTCAATAGAAAAAGTATGACTGAATCCATAAACAGAATACTATGATTATTTGGAGAAGAAAACATCAACAACGAATTGAGACTGATAAAACAAAAGAGTTTTAGTAATTGAAATTCAAATACATAAATTAAAATACCATCTAATGTGTAGGTTCATCACTAGCCCTACTTGAGAATTTAGTTATGCATAAATATAATGGATAATAAAAATCTCAAGAGAAAAATAAGGTGAACGGTGGTCATGGAAATTAATTTTGTCAACTCCTTCTTCAATACTGAGTCATCTTCCCTCCTTAAAAAACTCTCAATTTCGTGCTAATGATATGGTTATATAGGGTAAGAAAGAAACCCCAATGTCTTAATATTCCAGCATAAAAAATTGCCAAAATTTTAGAATTCATATTGGCAGCCATGTATGTACTTTAGAAATTCAAATTTAGAAATTCTTATGAGAGAACAAGTTGTAGTCCTTTAAGATAGCTTTCCAACGCATAACAAATCGCATCAATCCGATATTTGACTGGAAAGTTACGATCAAAATACTAAAGTATGTCCAGGATGTCTCCTAGCACTTTCGGACTTCGACTTTTTCTCTTGATCTGAATTACTCTCAAACCCAATTATTATCCTTATTTCAATAGTCATATACTCATTGAAAGTTCTTAGGTTGTTCTAACGTCTTGCCCACTTGAAAGTCTTTTGAATTTGACTGGGCTTTGACTTGCTATTTTATAGACTCTGAAAATAAACATAAAAATCTGCTTATGAGTATCCGAAAGGAAATAGAAACTCAATTCAATAATACATATTAATTCCTATAATTTCTATTCATATTTTAGCATTTTAGTCTAATAATAGGGTATTTAGAGTGCGTTTTCGTATACTCATCAGGCTGCATTCTCTGTTTCCTCACTCCAACGACTGCAATAACTAACATATGGATAAAATCCATCGATTCAATAATTTAGTTATGTTTTAAAATTTCATATATGAAACTATTTTAGTCCTACTGATGTGATGCTCTCAAACTCCCGCTTGGGATGGAATGGAGTGTTGGAGCATCGGGATATGCAACATATGGTTACATATCCTCGTTGATGACAATTAATATACAATGCATTTTAGTATACAACTAGAAGTATGCAATAAATGAAGCGGAGTAAGGGTGACTTATAAAAATTTTATGTTAGAATGAACTAAATATCCCAATAGATAAATTAACTAACAATAGATATTGTTTTACTTAAAAGGTCGATCCAAATGGTAATGCATGTTTAGACATAAAATGGGAGATAGAATTTCCTTGATACAAATACTACATCAAAGTTCATGGTTAGATCAATTCTCTCATCCGCTCTATGGTGTATAGAGCCATTGCTATAAACACTAAAATGAAATCCAGCCTTCGCTTAGGATCGAGCTCAACCTCAACCATCTGAAGCCAACGGTTCATCCTGTTCATCATATGCCGGTCCTGACACAACTACTACCATTCCAGAGGGAATGATAGTGAGACTACTATAGTGAGATTCCTTGAAATCTTAGTGAGTTAAACAATCAACTTGCACAGAGATAAGATATGCATAATTATGATAAACATGAGATGCATGCAGACAAATCTGTATTTGTCTCCCATGCATCCCAATTCGTCAACATCTTTCATAAAAACTTTAATGCACATTGTCTTTTAGAGAACATTTTTTACTTCATCTTTTTAAAAACTTAACATTTCATAGTTATGAAATCCATCATGAACATAACATATCGTATCATCACAACTTCCCTATATGCACTGTGAGCATCTGTTGGTGACCGTAGTACAACTCATGTTGAAACTACATCTTTGTTTGCAGACATTGTAACCCAATGCATTGGCATCATAACATTTTATCATAACATATCATCATAATGTATGAACCTACCAGCATTAGATGTCATATACGACTTCGCTCCGACATTTTTTAAAAAGAATCCATTTGAAGCTTGTTGACGATTCTTTGTCAACCTAGGGGTTACCACTCCATTTTTACTCACTCTACAGTGGAAATATGAGTTCTATTAGGATGATTCTCCATCATAGCCTTCGGGGTCATAACAAAAATTTATTTTCGTGCTATGCTTGAAAAATATAGTTCATGACATGTGCATATGTAATAAACTTCATGTGAAAAATGACATTTATATGCAATATGCTAAAATGGTGAGAATTTCACATGTCATTTAAGCAAGTAGTCAAATGCTCAACGATGTATCATATGATGTTTCATGCTCAAAATGACATTTAATAATAAATGTATCAGATATATCACACGAGTTTACCCCAACACTTATACATTGGTTAACACCAAATCATCATAAAACCTTGAAACTAAGTGCATGCATGATGTTTCTAGTTTCTCTTTGTCAATGTGGGTTTTAAAGCCTAAATAAATCATGCATTCTAACTCTCATCTTGATAACAAATAATTTCTAGATGCTTATCACTCATACTTTCCAAACTTAGCCAAGATTTTACAAAATAAACTTCAAACAAGTAGAAACTGAAACATGCTAGATGATCAACACAATATATAGATTTATAAACATATGATGACATGATATTTTCCTCAAATTTAAACCTTCAATAAATATTTCAAGATATTAGTAAAACATATAAGATCATATCAAGACATGTCAATCAAAACTCCAAATTTGAACCGAAATGCATCTCTTCAAGTTAAACCTCATATAACTCAATCAAATCTTCATTCTCATGCTATAATTCAAAGCCTAACAAAAAGATAGGGTATGATTACTCACCAAACCGTAGCTTTTGATGCTCCAACAAATCGACTCACTCCAAGAACTCAGTCTCAGCCACTCGGTTTCACCCTTCTCTCACACTAGGAGTATTTTGCTCTTAAGAACATAGAGAATGCAACCTGTGTAGATTAGGGGAGTTTTAACATGAAATCCCAAATGACAACCTTAATTTCAGTGGCAAAGATGAAATAAAGTCATGAATATCATATATCATTGAAGTTTGAAGAGTGTAGTTCTATGATAAAGTCACAATACCACAATATAAATTGGTATCAACATGGCGCAACAATATATCTCAGATAACAAGTCAATACTTTTTTAAGTAGAGGTCATAGAAGTAGTGAATATGTGAAGGAATATGTTTACCAAACATCAGGCACCAAATTCATGGGGGCAATGTCAAAAAAAGGAAATAGATGCAAGCTATCTTTGTTTGTGTCCACACTTTCCATGGACGATTATTTTTACTCATAAGTTAATGTGAATGACATATCTTTCATATTGTTCATACCTATCTTGCTTGATGGACAAAGAGATACACTCATCACTGATAACTTTTCCCTGAAAACTGTGTAATTAAAGTTTTGAACATGTTTCAATTGGCACTATTAATTATATATTTCCCAATATTTCTAGATTAAATTGAAATATTGCTATATTTCCCAATATATTCGTCCTCCAATGCTCTTACTTGATCAAGAAAAGATAGGTTTATCCATTCTTGAAAATGTAAAAATAAATGAGTGGTAAAATCATTGAGCTAATAAATGAATGGCAAATACCAAATCAAGTAAGTCTTGAAGACCAGAGAGAACAATCGAAAATCTCACCTGAAATTCCACTTGGGCTATCATTTAATTCAATCCATTTTTCTTCTTTTATGTGCTCTGCTTTCATTCTTGTATACAACATTGGCTCCCATACTTATATAATACCGTAACTGAAAATGTACCCCAAGAGGATTACTAGGATTGGGAGGAAGACGAAGTTGAACCCTCAAACTGTCCAAAACCTTTACCTCAAATGATTCTAAATCAGAGTACCACGTCCATACTTCATATTGGTCTAAGGCTGCGATATTATCCATTACATTATGACCAGTCAAAATTGATAGACGTTCTTCACTATTAACATGGCATACACAATTTGAGCTGTTAATGGTTACCTCAGCTTCCGATAAAAAACTCTCATCCCTAAGATCTTCATTAAAAAATGTAACGACATATATTACAATTCCGCTTATATCTTCCAAATGGTGTGGTCCCTCTATATTTATTACCCATTCTTCATTTCCTTTCAATTGGACATCATCATCCCCTCTCTTAGCAATTTCATTTTCTAAAAATTCTATATGATACTGGAACCACTCTGGAATCTCATTTTCTGGTAACACAGTGGCATTATAATGTTCCTGTTAAAACAGTATCAACATCATCATTTATTTTAAAGTCATGCATCCTATATAGAATTGAGACAGAGGATAAGACACGTACATACCTTCCACAGTAATGGATTTGGCACTTTATAATTCCAAATCTTCACATGCATTTTGTCGCAGCCGTCCAAGCCAATAAAAAGTAGCGATCTATTGTGGCTTCCATTGAATTCCAATATTCTTGATAGATCTGGAAATCTTTCTAATGATTGGCATCCATAAGCATATACAACTTTTATATTTGGTGGAAGTTCTAAGATTTCTTCAAGTTTCTTGCAATATCTCAAGTCGAGCTCAAGAAGTGCAACAAATCCTCTTATGCTCGTGGGAAGGCTAACAATTTGACTTCCTGATAGATCTAAATGAGTCAACGTGGCTGAGAAATTAAACATGGTAAAAAATCTTGATATTGGAAAGAAATTGGATTCTGATTGGAAACAATTTTGACGATTCAACACTTGTAATTCACTACTTCCATTGCTTAAATTTGTTGGAGGCACCAATTCCTGGAGTTGTTCTTCACTCGATAATATCTCGTCTTCCATTGTTGGAGACTCAGTAGCTAGAATGGATTGTCGGTCGTCCCCCATCTTCTTCAGCAGATTTGTATAACCACCAATCATAAGCTCTCTTAAATGTTGCAACGGAAGAATGATGTTAATTGGGAGACGCATAAGGTTTTTGCAGTAACTTAGAAATAAAACCTGAAGTCCAGTGAGATTTCCAATGGACAAAGGTAGTTCTTCCACTGCAGTGCGCTCTAGATTTAATCTAGATAAAGATTTCATTTCACACAGAATTTCGGAAAAGCTACAAAGGCTTGAGCAATCTCTAAGATCTAGTTCATATAAACATCTCAACTTAAGGCTTCTTGGAAAAATTATGAGGTAAGAGCATCCGAAAAAACTCAAATGAAAAAGATTTTCTAGGGATCCGACGGAATCATGAACCTCAACTAGACTTGTACACCGCTGAACATATAATTCTCTCAAATTTGGGACGCTTGAAAGATCTGGAACTTTTGTCAAGAAATTACAATCATGGAAACGCATAATTGTCATATCCTATTAAAAAACAAAAAAAAAATGGAAAGGAGTTTAGCACATAGATTAGAGAAACAAAGTTATTGAAGATGATAATTGCAGGCACCTTAGATATGATAAAGCTTAAACTCCTTAATGAAACTACCATGCATTTTAAAGATAATGAATTTATTTCTGTGAAAATTGTATGTACCTTAAACTTGATGGAGCACTTGATGAAGCTTAGCTCCCCAATGAAGCTACTATGCATTTGAAAGATAATGAGTTTTTTTCCATGGAAATTGGGTGGAAAAGATTGTAGCGGATATTCAAACCAATCAAGTACTCTTAACTCGTTGGAGAGATAATTAGGTCCACTTGAAAAACTTGCATTACGATTGATAAACACTCTAAGTCTTTTCATCTGTTCAAATGCTTTGGGACTCAAAATAATCATTTCCTCACCTTTGGCATTTCTACTATAATGCCTTCGATTTTGTTTGTACCCTAGTATGTGAGAAAATACATGACAAAAGTGTTAGTAAAACTAATGCATAAAATGAAGCTGTTTTTTATATTTTCTAATTTCTGAAATGTAAAATACTAAATAGTCTCATGTATTAAAAAAAACAAAAAAATCAAAGAATTTATCTTCCCAACTCACATATGACTCTAAAAATTTTCACAAAATGAAGATACTCATGAAGAAAATAATAGGATATTTGAAATCAAAAAGGACATTTCATACTTTTATTGACGCATCTTAATTAAAAAGATTCTACATATAACTAAAAATCATTTCGATTTACAAGATATATATATATATATTCCAGTAGTTTTCACTACTAGAAAAGGAAATAAATGTAAAACTAAATAATTTTTTTTTGTGACTCTTACCGTACTTTCTTCCAACACGTGACGAACATCCTCATGAAACCATAATCTACTACATTCGCCAGGTTCTTTTGGTGATTGTAGTCGAACAATTTCTCGACCCATATATTGTAGCAAGTCATGCATCCAAACACTTTTATTCCACTCATCAACAGTGATAAGACACTTTTCTACAAGCCGTCGGATACTATAATCAGGAGAGAAACCACAATTGTCAAATATTTTAATGACATCAGCCAAAGGTCCTCCTTTGAAGAAACATGCAATATCAAGAAACATGTCCTTCTCATTATCTTCCAATCCATCATAACTTACTAGAAGGACACTTTGAATATTTACGTCGGGTATTTGTTTATATTTATTCAGTACACTTTTCCATTGATGAATGCTTTGATCTTTTAGAGTTGAACCTATGACTGTTAAAGCAAGTGGAAGACCTTGAGCATATTGCAATACTTGTTTAGAGAGTTCCACATAATGGTCAAGGGGTTCATCTTTCTCAAAAGCATGCAAGCTAAAGAGCTTAAGAGCTTCATCGTTAGCCAAAATCTTCAATTCATATTTTGAAACATCTTTAGACAAATTTAATAAATGTTGATCTCTTGTTGTTATGATGATTCTACTTCCAGAACCAAACCAACCAAGAGATCCAGCTAATGTTTCTAGTTGGACCAATTCATCCACATCATCAAGAATTAGGAGAACCCTTTTAGAGCAAAGTCTATGCCTAATCACATTGATGCCTCTGTCAATGTCATGAAAATCCAAACTTATTCCTAAAATCTCAGAAAGAAGTGTTTTTTGCAGCTAGATCAGACCTCCTACTTTCGAAGTTTCTCTAATATTTTTCAAGAAACAACTTCCTTCAAATTGATAAGAAATCCTGTTATAGATCTCTTTTGAAATAGTTGTCTTACCAATTCCACCAGTTCCAAATATCCCTACCATGCATATAATATCATTCCTTCCTATACTTAAATGCTGATAAATGTCTCGTACACGTGACTCTATTCCAACTGGATACTTTGCAACATTAAGAAATGTATGATTCACCATTATTGAGTCCACCCATTTAATGATGTCCTGAATAAACTCTGATTCATTCCTATCAATATAAAAGACAATAAATTAAAATAGTTAAGACTTTTCACTGTAATATACACATAAAGATGATTTGGTAAACATTGTCTTTTTTTATCCATTGCAAAATGACACTAGTAGATTACCATGTCAAAGGTAGCCTTTCTTCTTCCTCACGCTCTCCTCATACTTACATTTTTCATTCTTTATATGAATTATTAAATATTTTAACTATTTTTTCAATTCTTGAATTTGTCCCTCCCTTAACTCTGAAACTTATAACTAAGAGTATTTTTCAGTCTGTATATCTCTAAACAAATTGATTCATAAAACATTTGTTTATTCTTTATAGAACCAAAAGTAAAAGGGAAAAAAATAGAGAGAAGATTTCGATTTGTATAGTTTCATGTTCTTCTGTCCCGTTCCTCCTATAAACTTCATGTGAAATGAATGTGGTAGTACGATCTTAAATCCCTCAATAAGAAAAGATTTCTAATTTAACTATGGTATGCAAAAGACTGATAAATATCAAATAGTTTGGCAGCGCATCATATCTTAATCATTTTGCGAATTCTTAGATTCTCTTTAACATCACATGTAAACAAATATAAAAGTATAGCTGATTAAAAGTACCTGTCCCCTAATATGAATCCGAAAAAATTGGCTACTTTTTGTAAAGCTGCCTTCCACTTTGTAACCTTTACTTCATCCTTTATCTTACATCCAAGTTTAGCAAATGCTTCTCCAAAAACTCCCATTTTGATGTCGTACATCTGATGGAGATACATCGTAAAATAAGGGCAGAACAATTTGTTTTACCTTTTCCTTACACTCAAGGATCTTCAATAGCTCATCTAAACACCATCTGGACTCTGAATAGCTTTTAGAGAGTACAATGATAGAAATCATTGATCTATCAATGGATTTGAAAATTTCCGGCAAAATTTCCTCTCCTCTTTCCAGATTCTTGTCTATGCAAGTGTTGATTCCCCTGTGATGCAAAGCATGGTATAAATGAGAAATAAAGTTTTGGCGAACATCCTCACCTCTAAAACTCAAGAATACATCGTGAGTCCACGAACGGATGGAAGAAGAAGTAGACGAGAGCGAGGAAGAAGCTCCTTGTAAGGCCATGGAAGAAGTCATCTTCTAATGCTCACTAGAGAGGTACAATTATAGAGAAGAGTGTCAAAGAAAGATGAGAAGTGGGGATAGTCATCTTCTAATGTTCACGAGAGAGGTGCAATTATAGAGAAGTGGGTTGAGAAGTGGGGATCTACTATTGATAATAATGGTTGTTCAGAGTCCCCACACGAGCTCCCCTGGACCATGACGGTATGGTCGTCTTCTACTAATTCAAACAAAAGGACAAGACATTAATGATGAATTTATCTACCAACTTTCAACGTAACACATATGACTCTAGCCGAAGTCCAAAGAGAAGTTTCCACATGATCGGGAATTCAATATATAGAGAATAATCCAAAAACACGACTCTAGCCGAAGTCCACATGGAAAATATAAAGAAAAATTTTGTCACGTGAAAGGAAAACTCTACTAGAGTCATGACTCTAACCACTCGCATCCTAAAAGACAAAAAAGGTTGTTTCCAACTTGAGGAAATCAATAAAGAAGAACCCAAGGTCTACAAACCGCGTATGTGGATATTGGCACAGCGCTCCCCTATCCCGCCTTTACATAAACACTATTCTTGCATGCACCTGACTTGCAAATATTTGGAATTTTTTTGTTCATTTAAATATAAAGAATAATGCTAATATATCCCTAAATTATAGGACTATAAAAATAAACCAGAGAATCGGCCCGGACTGAATGGTTCGGTCCGAGACCCGTTCCTCCATTTTAAAAGCCGGTCAAAATCGGTCCGCTTCCGATTTTACGTTTTCAGGCACCGGACCGGACCGGTTCGTATGTATATATATATATATTTTTTTTAATTAATTTTTAATATTATATATAATATTTTTTAAATTATATATAATTTGTATAAAATAGATAATTACATATGAAATAATTTTTATTATAATCTATAACATAAAATTGAAATATTAAATATCAACATTTATTTGATCATATGTTTTAAATATAAAGTGTATATACGTTAATTACATTTTATGGCTTAATAAATTATTAACATATTCATTTTGATAAATACATTAGTAATACTAATAATAAAACTGGAAAACCGAGCCAGACCAGAACCAGAAAAACTGGAAGTACCGGTTTAGGAGGGTAATTGGTATGATATCGATTCTAGAAAATGCAAAATTGGTGTATACCAATTCGGCCCAGAATTTGTCCAAAACCAAACTAAACCAGACCAGTTACACCCCTACTAATTTATACCATTTACTTTTTCTCCTTGACTTATTAAAAAAAATTAAAAATACAAACATAAAATGATGAGAGAATATAGGATTTTAGTCTTCCTCTTTTTGGATTTTCGGGGGTAATTTTATTTTGAATATATATTTTTAAATTTTTTTAATAAACCACATGACACAAAAGACTCTACATCGGTGTACCTAGCCCACCCATACATGATACCCCACTCCCCTTCTGATCCAAAAATCATTTACCAGTTCAACCTTATTTTCTTCAATTTCTAATAACTGACAAAAGGTAGTTGATATATGTAGGATTATCATCAATTTTCGAAACACAGAGTTCCAAGGACTCTTAACAATGGAATCTAATTTTTCAAAACCAAAGTGGCATCACAATTATGTTCGTGGCTATCCAATATCATCATCAATTTTAAGTCTTGCAAACTATAAACCAAGGTACCCACAAGCTAGAGTGTATGAAAGAGAAAGAGAATAAGACACATACATACATGGAAGTAAATCGATCCGATCCAGTCCAGTCTAGTAATTTTCCGCCCATCATTTTTTTCGGACTGGACCAGACCGAACATTCATAGGAACCATACCGATAGCTATCGGCCCGATCTAGTCCGATCTGTCCGACATAATCATTTTATTATTTTTTCATCTTTCTTTTCCAAATAAAATAATAAAAAAATTATTTAAATTACTAAAGTAAATTTAAGTGAATTATTAATATAGATTATGTAACTAACTCATTAAAAAAAATATTTTACTATAATTATATTTATGGTGTTGATAGTTGCTATTTATTAACTTAGACCATTGGCGGACCTATGAATGGGCAGGGGGGGCCATGTTTGAAAAAAAACATATATATTAATTTTTTATAATTTAATAGGATTAGATTATTCTTATTTTGTGTTGGCCTCCCTCTACAAAATTATTTTGATTTTATAGATTAATTACTTATAAGTCTAATTTTAAAAAAATTAATCCAATTTAAAAATAAAATAAATAAATACATCTCACATAAAATAAAATGATCTAATAACCTAATCACACGCTTTTACTCTCAATAAAAACAAAAAAGAATTCGGATGGTCTTTTTTAATACAAATGTTGTATTAAATATATTTTATTTTTATTTTAGATCTTACCATCAAATTGTTCCATACCGCAGAAAAAATTGTATAGAAATAGAAAAAAAAATATTTTATTATAATTTTAGCTTTGCTAAGCGCCCCCTAAAACAAATTTCTGGTTCCACCACAGATTTAGACTTTACTCTTTAGTATACTTAGTTATTAATAATGTCATACATTTTATATATTGTCGATGAATATCAAATAATTTCTTTGTACATAAATTATTCATGTTTGCTTGTAATATCCCAAATAGTTAAAACATAAACCACGCATATCTAAAACATCCATGATTACAGCACGGGTCTCAGAAGACTGTAATCTTAAAACAAGCTCCATAATTACAATGCCAAAATATACTGTTGGGCTAGTTTGATGAGTAACTTGCGTAACTCGACTAACGATGCCAGAATACTATCCAAAGACCTAACTATGAAGGTTGCAAGCTCCGTATTGCGCCTACGGATACTAGTTAACTTCCTCCAGTTTGCCAGTGTCTGCTCTCTGCTCTGATCCTGACACATCGCCTACCATTCTGGGGGAATGGTAGTTGGGACTACCACGGTGAGATTTGATTACAAATCTTAGCAAGTTAACAGGAAACTTCCACACAGATTATTGATGTATGCATGTCAATAAAAGCATGAATGCATAATCAAAGTCATATAAGCATAGCATAACTTGACATATAGCATGGCATAAATGACATAACTTGAACTGAAACTGAAACTTAGCTTGATGTGATATGACATGTATGTGAACTTAAAACATAACATGGATTGGCAACATAGCATGAACATAAACTTGAAACATAACATGGACTTGAAACATAGCATGAACGTAAACATACATAATTTGAACATGAATTTAAACATAACATGAACCTGAGCATGACATAATATAAATGTGAACCTGGAACATAACGTGAACGTGAACATGACATAACATGAATGTGAACTTGAACATAATACGAACCTAAGCATAACATAACATCAATGTGAACTTGTAACATAACGTGAACGTGAACATGAACATGACATAACATGAACGTGAACTTGAACATAACATGATGTGAAACATGAACTTGAAATCTTATTCAATGGACTTAATTAATAAAGTGACCATACGAGTGCTACACGGGTCCGCTTGAGCCGTGTGTCCCTGTCGATTACTGCATCACAACACATGTGTCTATACCAGCTGTGAGTGCGTTATTACGTACTCCACAATTGTTGTGGCCCCACGTATTCTACATGTCACAATTGTTGTGTCTCACGTAGTGTATGCTTCACACGTGTCACAATCTGACAAGATAATGTGTGGCTCCATCGGCGTTAGTGCTTGGCGCACTCTGGTGACCAGCTAGTTAGGCCCCATTCGCAACCTGTTGACTGTACTTCGTCAACCCAGGGAATTTTACACCTATTTAGACACTCCAGTGTGAGGAAAGGAGTTCCACTAGGATATTACTCCATCCTAGCGCTTAGGGTTGTGATTGACATGAATAACTCAACTGGCATACATGACATTTCATAACGTGACGCTACATGAACGTGACATAAAAGACAAAAGTCCTGACGTAGCATAACGTGACATGAACATAAGATGACAAATATGACATACTTTGAGACATAAATGTAACAGAAAATGTTTCATAACATGGTGTACATGTAACAGACAATATTTCGTGACATGACATAGCATGTAATAGACAATATTTCGTAACATGGCATAACATGTGACTGTGAATATTATGTGACATGATATACATGTAACAGATGTCATAAGTAATGTGACATACTTGCAACAGATAGTAACATGTCGTATAATATATTATGTAACAGATAAGATTTTCATGACAGAATAATTCGTGTAATAGATAAACATGTGATTACATGGTATGGCATGGCATATATAACAACATATGAACATAAATTGTAGTTCCCTTACCCATCACACATACACAGTAAACTGATAGTAAGTTAAGAGCTAACTTACCTCGATTATCGTGTTCTACGAGATTGAACAGTAAGAGGGTATTCTAAAAGTTAGAACTTTAATTACTAACAATTAGAAAAGTAAAAATGGACAACTTAGAGTAAAATTACCATTTTACCCTCTATATGTGAAAAAAATGATCATTTTACCCTTAACTTAAAGATTTCACATCCCAACTCCAAAAATTACCAAAATTTACATTCCTCATGTAAATTTTGTCCTAGACTCAAATAACAACTCATAAAAATTTAAAACCAATCACAACTATAGAAAACTCACAATGGCCCAAACATACATAGGTCATTTCTCTTGATTTTGGTTGCAATTTCTTCCATCTTCAAAACCCATGATTAAACCAAAATTTTGCAACAAATATCTTCTTATCTTAAGTTTAAAAACACGCTTAAAATATCCATTAAGAAAAATCTAATAATCAACACCAAACTTTGTAACAAAAGTAAACCCTTAAATCACAAGTTTTGACCTTAATAAAAACATCTCCAAGAATTCAAAAAAAATCAAATCTTACTTCTAACATATTCATAACATCATCCTCAGATCAATCATGCTTTAAATCATAAAAAAAGTCACCAAAATCACAAAACAACACTTGGAGTTCTTGGCTTTAAACTTATTCCAAAACAACAACTTTCTCTCAACTAACTTTGATCAATCTCTTGATCCATGGCTTATACACATGTTATCATCAAAATAAAACATCACATGGTTTAAAAATGTGTCCTAAAGACGATCCAACCATCAAACTTAAAATCACATGGCTAAAATTCAATAAAAGATGGATCTAACTCAAAAACATCAAATCTTAGGCCTAACGAAAATTCTCTTGAATAGAAAAATCATATCTTTAAAACTAATATTAAATATCTTCAAAATAACATCCTATCATGTATATAAGAGGCTTAGGATCATCATATAAAAATATCAAAGCCTTTGGAATAAAATTTAACCATGAAATATTCAAACCTTCACAAAACAAAAACCATTTTTTCCACTTCCAGTTTTCAAGTTTCTAAAAACACTCCATAAAATTTTCGGACCAGGATATGTCCATTAGCTTGGTCAAAAATTCCAAAACATATCATACTCTCCAGTTTCACGCCCAGAATGACCTTTCCATGGTTAAAAATACTTTTGACTGATCAACTGACCATGGAATGAGACTAATAAGATATACATGAAAACTAGACTAAAATTAGAACAACTTTTATGAAGGAGTCATTGTGATAGAATACTTACAAAGGATCGAAAATAGCCATGCAAAAAGACCCATAAATCTGCCCGAGAGAGCTCTTTTGGGTTTCTCTCTAAGAACGGGGGACAGAAGTGATAAAATGGAGAGAAGTGTGTCTTGCACGACTTTAGACTCTTAGAGGGGGAATTTATGGGCTTGAATGACCCTTGATTGGAGGTGGCTATGTGACATAAAGTGGAGAATAGTGAGAGGCATGGACTGCTTGCAGCAGCTGTGAGAGATGGAGGTTGATGGAGTGAACTTCTCTTCACATCAAGGCACTAATGGGTCGCAGCCAATGACAGTGGATGGTCTGCCATGTGGGGGAGGAAACTTCTTCAAGAAGTGTTGCCAAGGTGGCCAATTTCGTGGGCGTTGGTCGGCCCAACCAAGTGGGCTTCAATTTGGGGTTTAAAGGGGGTTTGGTTAGGGTTTGAGATGCTATCAAGCCCAAAACCAATTTTTCTTGGCCCAATCAAATTTTCAAGGTTTAAAAGGTTGGATAATGATGTCATAACAAGGATTCTATTAATTAATAGTGTGTGGAAGTGATTTAATCAAGTGATTAAACACAATGCTAGAAATCGGGTTAAAAGGGGTTTGGAGACCAAATTTAGGGTTTAGGGAAACCGTTTAGGATTTCAGTTTCAACCAAGCTTTTGGGGTTTCAATTGGATTCCAATCATTTAGGGTTTTGCTAGAATTGAAACCCTCTTTGGTTTGGCACAATTTGGTTGATCAGATGAAACAAAGCTTTGCTTAGGGGGCATGATCTCACACCTTAACTTCCTTCACAAATCCATCTAATGGTTCCTCTTTGTGCCAAGTCTCTAATATTATTTAATATGTGTGGCTAAGATATTGCCAAGTGTCCAAATAAAACTTCTCTAACCTAATTTGGACATTTCACACTATGATTTTGAAAACACTGCACTGGGTGCGCTTATCGAGGTTACTATTCACTCAAAAAAAATGCATAATAAACTTAGTACTGAAAAATTCTAAATATTCATATTAACCTAGAGTGAAAATCGTTTACCAAAATTCAACCCCAGAGTGCCCCTAAAAATAATTTCACAATTTCAAACTGGTGTTTTGTCCGGAATTATGAAAAAGGGTTATTGCGCCATAAAATCCTAAATAATCAACTGAGTCTAATGGCGTAGACCAAAACACATTCTGATACTTTTAACTACCTCAAATAATTAAACTCATAAATCTAGCACTATAGTGAGTGATAATACCGATTATGATGACAGACTAAAACCTGAGCGATTGGTTGATTTGTAAAAACTTATGAGGTTTTCACGAGATTCCTATAATCAATAGAAATTCCACCAATGAATTTTTAGCGGGCTGTTACACTTTCTACTCCCTTTAATGTGAGGGGGAACGCCCTAGACACGATTTCGCTTGGGAACCCATGCAGGGTCATATGGGCCTTGAAAGTTTCCAGATGTTCTAAGGGGTCTTTCGACCCGTCGTATGCATCTATTCGTGAAACTTTGAACCTTGGTGGTAGAGGGACTGCCATAACTTCGGCGCTATACTGTAAATCGACTCTGGTGAGCTGTTGGTCCACTGTGGATGGCGGGCCTACCTGTTTGACCACTTCATTGTATTTGTTCTCGAGTTTCTAGAACCGGAGGTCCGCCTTGCATTGTTCTTCTTCGGCCGCCTCTGTCTTAGAGGGACGACAGGTCTCAGAGTTGGTGCTTTGCTGGTATCCCTCCGGTTTCTCCTTCGCCCCTTCGTAAGGCAATATTTTCCTGGTGAAGGGCGGTCATTTCTTCCATGATTTTCTGTATTGTTGCAGCTTGCTCATTGATTCTTCCTTCCATTGCTTCGAGTTGTTCTTCCTCCGTCGCGAGGCTTTTGAGTGCGTTGTTGCTGGCAGACTAAGGACACGCTGTTTATAGAAAAACAGACGGTGCCACTGTTAATGTCGTGTTTCGCGGCCTGGGCAACTCCACGCATATGGTTCCTAATAAGATGATGAATGGTGAGCTCGAGGTTCATGGTACCTTCGACGTTCAAGTTAGTCTCAATGAAGGACATAAAGGGAGAATATCTTAAGGAGAGTTGTACTAAGAATATATGTAGATGTTAACCCCTCTACCGATCGTGGGAGTAGTCTATTTATACCTAACTGTCTGGCATTCATGGTAGTGGGTGTGTCACTCTGTATGAGATCGGATGTTCATGCTGTATAGGCCACTCAGGTTTGATGGTGACTGCTTCTAACACAAGGCCTCACGTTGAGCTTACCGAGCCCCGGGATGCATTGAATGCAGAGCACCTTCCCCTCATGGCTCTCTCCATCTCATTAATGCGGCATTCTGCCAGGTACTCATGGTATTACCCCTGACACAAGGCCACACGTCGTGCGTACCGAGCCCTGGGTCGCATTGAATGTGGCGAGCTTCTCCATTATAACTCTTCCCATCTCATTAATGCGGTGTGGCCCTAACCAGGCATTCCTACCTTCTTGCCATGTTTGGGCACCGATGTTTAGGGTCATGGAATGTCTCTATCTGTTGGCCAATAAGGTGTCAGACTGTCCCTCCTGCCATATGTTTGTCATTGTTTCCTATCTAGCCATCCCTTCTATTTAGGCCTCTCGAGTATGCTCGGCCTAGCCTAGACCTCATATATGGGATTGAGCCTGGACCCTTCTCTTGGTCCGGCCCAGGGACCCCGGTCCCTTCTCCTAGTCTGGCCTAGGGGATAACACCCCTCACAAAAACTACTTTTGTTTACATAGACAACAAATGGTGTTAGTAGTAGTGTGTGAAATATAATTTAAATTGATGAGATATGGAATGGTAGAGTTTAGTGTAGTGAAACTTACGAATTTTGGCTCATGCATACAGGTTATATCGACAAAATTAATATTGTATAAAATAGCTGTATTTTCTAATCTTCTTTGTACGTAGCCATTTGGTTCTTTCTATGCATGTTTTAAGTGTACGTTTTATTTTTATGTGTTTTAATAGTCCAATTTCCAATGAGGTTTAAAAAATAAATAATGAGATGGATAATTCACCCTTCTATTGATCCAATTAATTTGTCATATTCTTTATCCGATACTCCATACATGAATATTTGAGCTCTTATTCGTTATCTCAGCATCATCAGTCATATATATATATATATATATATTAGGGGTGTGCAACCGGATCCTGATCCAGATATCCAGCCATAACCGGATCAGGATCCAGATTCTAAAAACCAGGAGGTTATCCGCCTAGATTAATTCGGAAATAATCTGAATGGATAACTGGATTTTTTTTTCCCTTTTTTGGCTATAAATCCGAATATCTGGATTGTAACTAGATTTAATCCGACTTTAGATAACCAGATTTAATCCGATACATTAATATTAAAAAAAAAACTGTTTAAAATTTTAAAAATATTTTTATAGCACTTTTGTCTTTTAAAAAAAAGGGACTTGGTTATGGATATTAAGGGCAATAACTAATATTTCCCTTAGTCCGAGGAATATATTAAGTTTTTCCTTCCATATTTGGAAATATTCATCTTCGTAAGGTGTTATTTCAAAGTAATTAATGTAGAATCTTGACCTAGATACCCCATATCAATTTGGGTTTGCATCATTCTCACCAGGTTGGAGAGAATTTGTAACACCCCGCTTCCCAAGTTTAAGAATAAAATCACTTTAACAATTTCTCGGGAGCTGGAGTGCTACTACTGAACCTTGACTTAAAAATATTTTCTTTTATTCTAAAAGAATTGTCAGGTACAAAGATTCTTTAAATAAAATAATTCTTCATTAAAATACTGAAATCATTAAAAAAAGTGCGAGAAAGCATTAATCAAAATGTTTCAAAGTATGTGCCATAAAAATTCATAACTTAAAATCTCTGTACATGGTCTAGGCCACTATCATGCCTCCCTGGACTAAGTCTCGTCCAGCAACTCTACCCTCGTAAATATTTTGACCAAGGGTGGTTTAAAAACATAAAACAAACTAAAATGAGTCGATGACTCAGTAAGAAATCAATCATAACGTAGACATACTTAACATAAGATTTTTATAAAATATTTTATGCTGAGAACTTAAAATAATGAGCATTCATATGTATACTTATGTCATACATGACTAATCTTAAATTATCTGACTTATCATATTTATCTTACTGTCGCATACACTTAACCTTGTGTGCAAGGTTGTACGCCGGCCCCATATCCCGAGACTATGGGAGGAGCTACTAATAGTATTCTAACATACTATGGTGGACCACGCTTAGATCCATGGCTTGACATCCACCCATAAATCGCATTGGTACCATGTATCTAAATGGCCATCTAATTAACTGTTATGACCTTATCTTATACTTGATCTTATGAAAACTTACTTGTCTTATGCAACTTGAAATGTATGATATGCATAATACATACTTAACTATAATATGTAGAATAAACCATGATGACTGATGTGCTAGAAAATGTTATGACATGCGTGGTACATAAATACTAGCTTTCGAAGAATTGCCTTTAATAATAATATATATAACTATCTAATGTATGATAATCCTAATTTCTGATCAAACTACTTATCTCGTATAATTAACCCAATTTTTTCGGCATGAAATTGATCACGTGAATTAAAGGAGAGAGAAAATGTGGAAGATGTTATGAGAGGAATTAGGTAGTCGGCTATAATTGGCATGGGACACGCATGGTGCTAGACTAGGTATCTTGGGTCTTGTCGCTGCACTTACAGAGGTTTTTGGTTTTTTCCAAATAACACATGCAAAAGAGATATTTATAGAGAAATTTGGGAGAGGGTGTTGAGGAGTTCGAGTTGGACTTGGTCGCGGTCATTCAAGAAGAGAGTTTGAATTTGAAAACATGATCTAGTAATTCATTCAATGTAGGATTGGCAGTGATTGAGACTGCGTAGGGGATTTCGATCAATGATATTTTAAATTAAATTAAATTTATAACGGTATGTCTTTAAATTCTAAAACAAATCTAACTCGTTCAATAAATAATAAATGAGATTTAACCTAGCTATTGAACCTAATTAAAGCTCTTAATCAACCTCAATAAATGAGATTGTGTGCCTGATGAGGTTTCTCCCTAATGCTAATAACTACTCTTCTTTTGTAGCTCCAAGGTGAAAGTCAAAATCTTATGGATGACAGATTCAAATTGGTGTTTTAAAGCCAAAATCTCTGTTTCTATCATTTTAAATGGGGACTCAGTTGATTTCTTTAAAGAATTTAATCCATCTTTTGTAATTGGTTGGATCGTGTACCTTTAGCCATTATTGTAATGGGAGATCGATGGCTCTGGATATCAATTTATAATAGTCAAATTAGGGAAATAAAAGATAAGTGTCACTTCAAGTGCAAGGGACCTCCAAAGAAAGAAAGAATGAAAGAAAGAAATAGAGTTTTGGATTCAAATCATCAGTAGCTATTGTTCCCTTATAAAGGGTATCTCATTACAACACAATTGATTTTTAGTGACGATTGGGAAATTGTGATAGTCCCTAAACCGTCACTAAAAGACATTTTCTTTGATAGTTTCTAGAAACCGTCACTAAAGACAGATGAGATGTTTTTTACGTTCCAACGTATGAGAAATTTACGTTCGAACGTCACATATAGGTTCGAACATTGTGGTTGTTTACATGCGAACATGAAATGTTTTGGTACAACCGTTCGAACATGAAATGTTTGCGCCAATGTTTGAACATTAATTAATAACGTTCAAACGTTGATTGTAAATTTAAATTAAATGACTCTAATTTAAAAATTATGTGGATTTTATTATGCAAAATTTGTGAACAAGTCTAAAAAATTGACTTGTATATATTTATATATACACAATTTGTAATATATAAATATATATTTATGTTTATATATATTTGAAATGTAGTGATTTAGTATTAAAGTTGGAAAATATAACATTAAAGAAGATTAAGAATTGAAATTAAAAAACGATAGAAATATTCAATAATATTTTTCTTTACAAATATTAAAAATAAAATAAAAAATTTGATAGAATGTAGTAAACAACAGTCAGATGATAACGTTGTCTGTGAAAGTCGAACTCCGTACCTCCTCAGTCAAGGTATCAACCGTGTCGTTGAGGATAGTTACACGATGGGTGAGATCGGCAACAGACCCCGATATAGCCTCGAGCGATCGTTCGATATGCACAGTCAGTAGTGAGATGAACGCATCAACCCAAGCAGGCTGCGCATCTCCTGCAGATGTACTCGGCGTATGCTGACTACTACTCCCCACATGACCTGGCTCAGGCAGCGTCAGAGAAACTAAATCCTTTACAGGGGTGGCTGACGTCCCCTCGCCTGTCCAATGCTACGTCGATGCGTGGTCATGTCGAGGGGGCTCATCTGATCTTTGACCCGCTCCTCTAGCTAGGTCGGCACTCCCCGTGCAAGTAATAGTCGGCTGATTAGGACACCGTATGGGACATTATCCGTGGAGACGATGCTCACCTCGTAACGGATCCTCTCTAAGATGTGCAGTGGCAAACTATAGGATCTCCACGTGCCACTCGTATCAAAAACTGTGCCCGAAGCCAACTAAATGTGGTTTTATGTGCCACATGATCCACATTTGTTGCAATAATAAGGTGCAACATGCGGAAGAAATGCAGCAGATGGTTCTAGTTGAAGGCATTCTTCCACTCGATCTGCATGCGGTCCTTCCAAGTGAGGATGTAGAAATCCTCATCTCGGTCATCATCCTGAGCCTCGATGCCAGTATCCTCAGCCTCTAACTGGTCAGCATTTCTGGCTGATGCTGGCTCAAATGGGCGGCCAGTAGATGATGTAGAAGTGCCTACATCCTCACGGGGTGTTGAGTGAGCAAATGTCTCAACTCCTCGACGAATCCTGAGGTGTTAGCAGATGACATCTGGTGATACCTCAATGGAAACACCGCATACAGTCACGGTGTGAGAGGATGCGTCCTGAGGCATGTCACACATCCCCATGTAGAACTCCTGAAGGGGTATACCTCCCCCCTCAATGTGCAGATATTTCCCCAGCCTCTACTGAGGAAAACATCTCTCAGGTTCCTCTGTTGCCATTTGAGTTCGTCACACTCATTAATCAAGACCTCTCGCTCTACCATAACAGTACGAGCCCCGATACGAGCAGTGTCCTGAGTGGCTCCTTCCCTCCCTCATTTTCTAATATGTAGTGAATGAGTCATATCCTGAAAATAGAAAAGGAAAAAAAATTATTTACATTAAGGCATTTTTTTGTGTTAATTTTAAGCTGCTCTGCATTAACATTCGAACATAGCAAAATAAACGTTCGAACATTAAGATAAAACGTTCGGACATTTATTTCATACATTTGTACGTAAAATAATGTAAATAAATTTACATTTGAACGTGTATCCTTTACGTTTGCAAGTAAAACATCTGCGTTCGAACGTAAAACATAGACGTTCGAACATAAGCAGTAAATAAATATTGGCTGATGTACGTTCGGACGTTTATGTTATACGTTCAAACTTTGTTTTACGTGCGAACGTAAATATGAACGTCCGAACATCGAAGCATGAATAAAGTAGAAAATCAGTATTTTCGGACGTTATAATTAAACGTCTGACCGTATGTGATTTACATGCGAAAGTAAAATATTCACGTTCGAACGTATGTCATTTAATAATATTTAAAAAGTAGTACGTCCGGACATATACATTAAACTTTTGGACGTAAAATTTATGAAAATGACGTCCGAATATAAGACAATGAACATTCGAATGTAGAAGCCATAACGGCTATTTAATTGAAACGTTGTACATTCAAACATCTTGGTGAAACGTTGAAATGTTATGACACAGGCTAAGTCGAATCAGCCATTATTGAAATCTTGAAAATTATTCTACAAGCTTCTAAATGTCGAAATGTCACCGTAGAAATGAAGTATACACTTCAAGAAACATTTCTACGATGACTATTTGGCCAATGGCAAGCCGTGGTGGCTGGAAAATGGAGTTGAAAATCCGGCCACCACTTATCCCGTTTTGAGCAAAAGTCAATCCAAATATCAAGTGAAATACATGTTATTTGAATAAAAGATGAATGCCTACCTTTTAGTGACGATTGTGGCGAAGTTTGACGGCGGTGGTGACGGAGGCATGGCGGCGTGCAACAGAATGACGATGGAACTATTGGAAATGTTGTTTCGACGTTCGGTTTTGGCCTTATATACAC
Source organism: Juglans regia (assembly GCF_001411555.2). Taxonomy (NCBI): domain Eukaryota; kingdom Viridiplantae; phylum Streptophyta; class Magnoliopsida; order Fagales; family Juglandaceae; genus Juglans; species Juglans regia. Next base: position 27,092,430 of record NC_049906.1, on the reverse strand, counting down.
AAAACGTTCGAACGTAATTATTATTACGTTCGAACGTTTGTCAATTTACTTTCCAAAATATTAACTATAATATTTTATATTATAAATGCTTATGTTATATATTATAATGTTATATAAAGCATACTATATATAATGTTATACTATAATATATATAGTACAGTATATATCTAATATTATATAATATATTATATATTATATGATCTATTATAAACTAATAAAATCAACTTTAGAACCACATGCTCTTATTATTAGACCAAAACGATATACTTTATTATTACAATCTAGTGCCCAAAACTCTAGTGTACAAATTCCTAAATAGATTGATTGGAATCAAATTATTCTTCCTATATTATTGACAATTAAATTAATTAGTTTTTTTGAATTTATGAGTGCTAGTTATATTTCTAAAGTTTAGCAATATGTTTATACATGTTGTTGTGATTTTATGCTTACTCTTGAAATAATTGTGATTATTGTTTGTGAATTTTGTGAATAGTTTGTGAGTTTATGGTGTTCATTGATGAATTAATATGTGTAGAATATTGTAAATATGTTGTGATATGGATTTAAAATATTGTGATTATTGTTTTTGAATTTTTATTGAATACGTTTAACAAGAAAATTATAAGTTTATGATCTTAATTTTAAGTAAAGATTAAAAACATTTAATATACAGATAATATGAAGTTTAATATATAACATGGAGTAAGTATATATAATATATTCATACTAATTTTGTTAGAATATGATTATTATTCAAATTATAAGTATAATATAAATTATGTCTTAAAAAAAATAAAAAACTAAAGGACTGACTAGCTATATTATTATGTTTTCATCTAAAGTATTATGCTATGATACTATACAATGTAGTATATATACTATACTATAATATAGTATATAATGCAGAATTTAATAAGTAACAAAGAATTATATATTATTGATTTATATATATAGTATAGTTTATATACTATATTATTATGTTCTCATCTAAAGTATTATGATATCATACTATGCAATGTAGTATATATACTATACTATAATATAGTATATAATGCAGAATTTAATAAGTAACAAAGAATTATATATTATTGATTTATATATATGGTATAGTTTATATACTACATTATTATGTTCTCATCTAAAGTATTATGCTATCATACAATACAATGTAGTATATATATAGATATATAAAATGGTGTATATATACTATACTATAATATAGTATATTAGGCATGGTACGTTCGAACGTTTCAAGTTAACGTTTGAACGTTAAACTAAGAGGGCGGGAAATTTCCTGCTTGATAAAGGTATCTGTGTGATGATCTGAACGTTCGGACGTTTATACTGTACGTTCGAACGTTAGTTGATGAAAATCATTAGAAAATTATGAATGTCTGAACGCCAAATTTCTTAACGTCCGAACATTAGGAAAATTAGTGTGGGAAATTTCCCGCTCAAATATGGTGACACTTTGATGATATGAACGTTCAGACGTTTAACTTAGATGTTCGAACGTTAATCTGTAAATCTACGAATGTTCGAATGGAAAATTGTGATACGTTCGAACATAAAAGTAAAAGTGCGGGCAATTTCCCGCTAGATTTCATGTTCTATTATAAGAAGGGTACGTTTGAACGTTTATTGAAAACGTCCGAACGTTCTGGGCTGGAATAATTTTTGTTTTTCATTATGTTCGAACGTCATTTAAAAATACAACGTTCAAACGTACAACTTAAACGTTCGAATATTTGAACTAATAATTTTAGAACTTAATGAATACGCGCACGGGAGGAAGCGGCTCATTTCTTCTTCTTGCGTGCGCGCAATAGAGAGAGAGAGAGAGTTGAGAGAGAATCGGCACGACCGCACGAGGCTCCTACAGGAGAGAGAGAGAGAGGGTTAGAGTGAGAGAGAGTTGAGTTAGAGAGTGATGTGAGTTAGGTAATACGAGATTTAGAGTGAGAGAGAGTTGAGTTTTGGTAAGAAAAAATTATTTTTCTTGTCTTTTTTTGAATTTTATGATATTTGTATTGTGTTTTTGTTATATAATATTTCTAATAAATTAGTGTTGTATTTTTTTGAAGGATTGGTTGTTTTGGCATTTGTAAGAGGATATTGTGAGTGCTAGGTATATTTTCAAACTTTATCAATATGTTGTTGTGATTTTATGCTTACTCTTGAAATATTGTGATTATTGTTTGTATAGTTTGTAAATAGTTTGTAAGTTATTGTAAATATGTTGTGATATGGATTTGAAATATTGTGATTATTATTTGTGAATGACGTTTGAATATGTTTACATTGCTAGAAATATATTGTCCTTAGGCTTTGTTAATACATGTTTATTGCTTACTCAAGTTTAGGAATATGTTAATACATGTGGCATGTTATTTTATGCTTACAATTGAAATATTGTGATTATTGTTTGTATAGTTTGTAAATAGTTTGTGAGTTATTGTGAATATGTTGTGATATGGATTTGAAATATTGTGATTATTATTTGTGAATGACGTTTGAATATGTTTACATGTAGCATGTTATTTTGTGTTTTTTGAATTTGTTCTTTAACAATAAAATTATAAATTTAGGATTTTAATTTAAGTAAAGATTAAAAACATTTAATTTAAATTTAATATGAAACATAATATCTAACATTTAATAAGTATAAATAATATATTCATACTAATTTAGTTATTATTATTCTAATTATAACTATAGTATAAAACTTGATTTTAAAAAAAAGATAAAAAAAGTATATAACTTAACTATATATAAAATATAATATATACATACAATAAATATAATTAATAATTACTTATTAAGTATGATAATTAAAATTCAACTTTAAGAATGATAATAATTAAAATGTTATAATAACATTTGAAATTAAGTATAACAATTAAAATAACTCTTTAAAAATTATAATAATTAAAATTATATTATAACCTTTGAAATTAAGTTTAACAATTAAAATTGTACTTTAAGAATGATAATAATTAAAAGTATAATATAACCTTTAAAATAATCTTCAATAAAAAAGTCTTGAACCTACTAAATAAGTAGAGTTGGAATATGTAAATATACTTATATAAAAATAAATGCTTATATAAAAATTATTTATTTATTGTCTATATAAATAAATAATTCACTCAATTGAGTATAACAATTAAGATTATAATTGTGGAATGATAATAATTAAAATTAAATAAAATCTTTTGGTATTTAGTCTAATTGCTTGACTGTTATAGTCTCTCCGACCTTGACTAATCTCCTCCGGTCTTGATGTACACTAATTGAGAGTTATCAGGACTGAAGAGTGTATGAGAGTTAAGCAATTAGACTAACATTTAGGCATGGTGTGAGAGTTAAGCAATTAGACTAACATTTAGGCATGGTGTGTCATTGCATAAATAACCTTAGACCCGTTTGGGAAATAGTGTACATTTATGTATCCACTAATTCCTGAATTGTCCAGTGTGGACAGTTTGTGATTATATTATCTGTATTGCACATTTTTGTTACTCGTTACTTTCCACGTTTAATATGAAGTTTCGGTGTCTTCCTCTACTGTTCTTCGGGTATATTGTTCGTAGGGTCACAATTCCGATATTTGAACATGTATACTTGGAGAACTATGAGGAGGCGCTGCCAAAATTTCTACTAACGTGGAAAGTAGTAGAGTGACGTGATTTGTGCAATATGGAGAATATAATCTCGAATGGAATAGGACCAACTACCTTATCAAAAAAGCAATGAGAATTGGAGCATGACATGCATGTGAATTTTTAATGTACATATTATTAATATATAGATGTTTTTAGAAATGGACAAAAATTAGATACGTCTGGGCGATAGACTTGGAAAGGATTACATTAAGTGTCCATGTCGAGGGTGTAAAAATTTGTGTGCGATAGGATTGGATGAAGCAGAAAGTCATATATTTGTGAACGGTATACCCGATGGGTACTGCATGGTGAGCCGTATGAACAATCAGCAAATGTATTGGTCGATCATCACAATTATTTGCGGCACATGGATGATGATTATGAGCAGGATGAGATGGAGGAGATGTTGGGTGACATTGGAGCTGGGATGTTTATGGATGAGGTTAACGACAATGCCTCAAATGGTGGAGGAACTGATTGTGAAAATTTTCCTTCACTGTGGGAAGATGCAAAGCGCAAGCTTTATCCAGGTTGTACAAAACATTCCAAAATGTCGTTTATTGTGTGGTTGCTTCACATTAAGTCATTGTGTGGGATGTCGACGAAAGTAATAAATATAGTATTGGACTTATTTAACGAGGTACTTTTTGAAGGGTCTGCATTGCCCAAGAACTTTTATGAAGCGAAACAGTTGAGAAAGGGATTAGGATTTGAGTACAAGTCCCTACATGCATGCAAGAATGATTGTGTATTGTTCTGGAAAGAGGATGAGGAGAAACAAGCATGTCCTATATGCAGAGAGTCCAGGTGGAAGGGTAAGATAAACATGCCGGTTAAGGTGCTGCGGTATTTTTCCTTGAAACCTAGGTTGCAAAGATTATATATGTATAAGAAAACAGCTCATGATATGAGGTGGCACGAGGAGAAAAGAGTTAAGAATGACGCATATATGAGGCATCCAGCTGATTCACTTGCGTGGCAGTCTTTCGATAATCAATATCTAGAGTTTGGGATATAAGCTTGAAACGTTCGCCTGGGACTCACAACTGATGGATTCAACCCTTTTGAGAATATGAGTACAAGTTATAGCACTTGGCCCGTAGTATTGATTCCGTACAATCTTCCACCATGGAGGTGCATGAAGGCGCCAAACGTTTTGTTAACTTTACTCATCCCTGGCCCCAGATCACCTGGGAATGATATTGACGTATTCATGCAGCCGTTGATTGAAGAGCTGAAAGAGTTATGGGAAATAGGCGTTAGAACTTATGATGCATCTACGTCGACATCTTTTCAGATGCATGCTGTGGTAATGTGGACCATAAATGATTTCCCGGCATATGGGAATCTTTCCGGCTGGAGTACGAAAGGGAAGTGTGTTTGACGTGTAATAAAGAAACTGCTAGTGAGTGGCTAAAATATTCTCAGAAGTTGTGTTTCATGGATCATCCACGTTATTTACCAGCAAATCATGCATGGAGAAGAGAATGTGCCAAGTTTGATGGGAGAGTAGAGGATAGGATTGCACCAAAAGAGTTGTCTGGAGAAGAGATAGTGGAACAACTGCAACATGTTAGAGTGAACAATTTTGGCAAAGATCGGGGAAAGAACAAGAGAAAATGAGGCGCAGCAAAATTGAATTGGACAAAGCGTAGTATTTTTTTTGACTTGTTGTATTGGTCGTCATGCAAGTTGCGACATAGTTTGGATGTAATACACATAGAGAAGAATATTTGTGATAATATACTGGGTACATTGATGAGTATTAACAAAAAGATGAAAGACAGGATCAAGACGAGAAAAGATCTTGAGAGAATGGGAATTAAACATAATTTGCATTTGTGGGTGGAAGGCAATAGGGTGGTCATGCCGCATGCATGTTTTACGATGACGAGGGAAGAGAGGATGGATTTCTGCAAATGGTTGCAAGGTATGAAGTTGCCAGATGGTTATGCTTCAAATATTGGTAGATGCGTCAGTCCTGATGACTGGAAAATCAATAGATTGAAAAGTCATGATTGTCACGTATTTTTGCAGAAGTTATTACCTATGGAAATTCGTGGGAAGCTGACATCTAATGTACGTGTCGCCATATCTGAACTCTGTATGTTTTTCAAAGATTTGTGCGCTCGGGGTAGTAAATCGAGATGTGTTGTCGAAATTGGAAAAAGACATTGCTACTATACTATGTAAATTCGAGCATATCTTTCCACCATCATTTTTTGATATCATGGTCCATTTAGCAATACATTTACCGCGAGAGGTACTTCTGGGTGGACTGGTGCAGTTCCGTTGGATGTATCCAGTTGAAAGATATTTGGGTCGACTGAAGTGCACTGTTAGGAATAAAGCCAAAGCTGAGGGTTCAATAGCAAAGGCCTATATACATGATGAATGGTTAACATTTTACTCTATATCTTTGTGGTGTTGACACACGATTTAATCGTCAAGAGCGAAATGCTGATCTTGCTGCTCCGCCTCCTTGTGAGCTATTAGTGTTTTTCCAGAATGTATGACCCTTGAATGCACAAACAGGTTACGATTTAATTGATGGAGAGTTGGGTAAAATTCGGTGGTATGTGCTAAATAATTGCCGGGAGATTGATGATTATCTCAAGTATGTCGTTCCATGCTTTGAATAATTATAGTTTTATTAAAATTAACTATAATTGTTGTGCTCAAAATATACTTCTTTTGCAACATGTTATAACAGTGAGCACATGGACAAACTTAGGAGGAAGGCGTAGAAAATATAGAGGCAAGACACGAGGAAGAATTTCCCGGATGGTTTGAAGAACGTGTATGAACTAAAATTATATATATGTTATATTTTGAAATTTTTAATTTTTAATTCTGGATAATGTAATAATAAATATATACTATTTCAATTGTTAGATTTTGGAACAACGTGCTCGTGTTCCCGGATCAATTTCTTCTAAATTGTATGCATTGGACCGTGGTCCCTCAAATAGAGCACTTCGATACACTGCATGCACGGTTCGAGGTTATAGATTCCATATTTTGGACTATGAACGTAATAGAAAGACTCAAAACTGTGGTGTGTTGGTTGAGGGGAGTCATGGAACAGATGATATTGACTATTATGGTATCATACGTGATATTATCGGATTGAAATATCTGGGTGGGTCTGTAACATATGTCTTTAAATGTGATTGATGGGATCTAGGCAGTGGTCGGGTTTCGATACATAGGGATAATCACTTTATGAGTGTCAATACATAGGCAGTGGACCGTGCAGCAGCGCTTTCCTCCTATATTGGCATAGTAGTTTGAGCTTATGCTCCATTTTATGTGCGCTCATGGCGAGATGTTCGGAATGAGATTAAGGAACACATTCGAAGTCATGTGCTGGTGAGTTAAATTTTCAGTATATTTTCTTCACCTAGATTAGTATATTATATTTTTGACCTGATTCCTTTGTTAGGATGCATTCGACCTCGACTTTGGCGGTAGCGATGATTTGAGAACCGTGAATGAGTTGATGGCTACACTATTCCATCGTCACTAAGGACGATGTCATGACCACTGCAAGAAGTTTGAGAAGTTGGAAGAGGCTACACAGTCTCCCTTTCAGCAGATGAAATTAGATGATTGGAGAAAGTGTTGTGATCTTGTCGCATCTCCAGATTATCAGATATTTTACATTTATATCTTTTAATTATTTACATTCATATTTGTTCTATATATTATATGTATACATATTACAATTAACATTCTTAATATATTTTGTAGCACTTGAGTTCTACAAATTCACAGAATAGATCCGCTCTGACTGTCCACCATTGTGCCGGTTCATGGTCATTCCACCGTCTTGCTAAAAAAATGGTAATTAAAAAATTAAAAAATTCATTTATTTTCCTAATATTCTTTTATTTAAGTACTAACATTATCTTTTTAAAATTGCTAATGTCGCTTTGTTAGAAACGTGATGATCCTGAAAACTTTTCCCTCATTCATGTCTATGCTGCTGCTCACACTAATGAGCATAGTGAGTGGATGGATCTTGTCGCTGCAGATAATTATGTAAGCAGTGTTAATTTTGTTAAATAAAATATTTATATAACATTTGAATAATTTATTTTTTATTTCTATTTATTTTAATACGTTACTAATTATTTACGATCATTACCTTTTAAATTGCAGGGACAAATGATGGAGATGCAGTCGGCTTCTGAGGAATCCTCTCCTAGTGACATAGACATATTCACTTATGTGCACGGGCCGCAGTCTAGTATGGCAAGAGGTTTGGGACGATCTATCAAGCATAGATGTTCATCCTTCTCAACCTCATCGGATTCACAAATTAATAATCTTATGGCAGATTTAGAAACTGCACAGCGTGAAAATGAGTATATGAGGTCGAGACAGCAAAAGTTAGAGTCTCTCTTAGAATGACAGTCTCATTTAGAGACACGTTTGCAGGACCAACAGAGAGATCAGGAGGAAAGAATACGCAGTGAAGTGCAAGAGCAAGTGCAACGGGAGATGATGGTGCAAATGGAGCGTGATATGTCGTTGAACAGAATCGCGGTGGGCGAGGGAAAAAAAATAAATAAATTTTATCAGTATTTGTGGCTAGTTTTAATATCTAATTTTTTGCTTTTACAAGACATTGTTACTTGTTACAATTCGTATTATATTTTTAAATTTTATGAAATTAGTATTTATGATCTGTACGTTCGAATGTAAATTAAAATCGTTTGAACGTTGATTCAAATTCGAACCAACATTCAAACGTAAATACATAAATTGGATCATTCGAACGTAAAACTCTACGTTCGAACTTCCTCACACTAAAGCGAACAAACCATTCGAATGATAAAGCGATTAACGTTCGAACAAAGAACTTGCATTCGAACGCTCCTTCGTTTACATTCGAAATAACGTCCAAACTTTAAACGCATTACGTTTGAACATTTACGTTTACGTTCAAACGAAAAGTCAAACGTTTATTGTAATTAATATTCGGACGCATTAACATTAGAACGTAAATATGATACGTTCAAACGATAATCAACGAACGTCATATTCTCTCATTCGAACGCCAATCGGTCGGGTTAACGTCCGAACGTTTAATTTTACGTCCGAACGTGACTTTCTGTGACAGTTCCCAACCGTTACAAAAAAATGAACGTTCAAACATTGTACCGAAAGGAACACTTCCAACCGTCACTAAAAATATTTTTTGTGACGGTTGAACAGTAAACCGTCACCAAATATTTTCTGAGATGCACTTTAGGTGATGGTCGTGGTGACGGTTTCAAGCCGTCACCAAATATCTTTAGTGACAGTTTTTCATTTTTTTGTGATAGTTTCCACTATCACAAAAGACACATTCTATTGTAGTGTCTGAAACAAACTCTATGGAAATAACACTATAAAAATAAAGTCTTCTAGAAGAGTTCCTCCATGTCAGCAAGATACCACACTACAAGGAGAATCACCTTTACCGGCGATTCACATTTGTTGGCAAAACTAACAAAATCGCCGCCTCTCACCTATCCCAGCGATTTATAAATCGCTGTAAGTTCGCCGGTATTAAATCTCCACTTTTGATCTACTCCAATGGAAGCTAAAAATCGCCAGCAAATATTTTTTTCCCAGCGATATTTATTCGCCGCAAATAGTATCTTTATCGCCGCAATTGCACGATGCGATTCAGTTGTTAATCGTTGGGAAATATTAATTCCAGCGATTTAATGTTGTCGCTAAAAGAGGAAACATCGCCGGAAAAGGTCAATCCCAGCGATTTTTTGAAATCGCCACAATTAACTAAATGACTTTGAAATATCTTTTCCGACGATTAAAAGTGCGCCGGCATATATCAATACCAGCGATTTAAACATCGCTGTAATTAAATTTTTGGTTTTGTGACCTCAGTTGCGGCGACACAAAATCGCTGGTATTGATCTATGCCGGCGCACTTTTAATCGCTGGAAAAACAGCTGCAGAACACCGAAGTCGTTGGTATTGATCTATGCCGGGTCACAAATACCCACTTTTCAACGGAGGCAAACGAAGACTCAAAATTGATAGGGTAGGGCCTAGGGAGGTCGGTGAAGTTAGTGGTGGTGAAGGTTGGCCGTGGGTGGCGGCGTGGGAGGCGGTAGAAGGCCAAAAACACCAAAATCGGCAATGGGGTTGGTTGTGCTTCACCGGTGACGGATCGGAGGTGGGGTTGGGTGCAATGGGTTGCTAGGAAGTCGAGAATGAAGTGGTGAGAAGATGGTGGCCAATGGTGGTGCGATGGCGGCGCGGCGGCGGAAAGAGTGTCGCGGCTTCAATGGGCTCGTGGTGGCTAACGGCGGCGCGAATGGAGCTGAGGTTGGTGGGGTAGGGTCGCCGGCGGCTGGGGAAGCTGACGGGCTGGGCGGTGACGGCCACCGCTGTCTCACGGCGGCGCTGGGTGGTGAAGAAGGAAACGGACGGAGAGAGGGAGGGGGAGCTGGGTCGCGCGCGGGAAGAGAATCGAAGGAGAAATAAGGAAAAAGAAAAGAAAGAGAAAAGAAAAGGAGAGGAAAAAAAAATGGAAGGAAAAGAGATGAGGTCCAATTCTCATAATTTGGGTCACAAAAATGATCCAACGGAAACGATTTCAAAACCACAAGTTAAATAAAATAATTTAAACGTAATGGTAAAGTCAAATTGAAATAATTAAATACCATAGTAATTAAGTAAATATGAAAAAAAATTTAAATGCATAACAATAAATAAATATTAAGAAAGCACATAAAAATAATTTTCACCAAATTAAAATCATAAAAATAAACTCATTAAAAATCCAACCAATTTAAAATAAGAGAATAAATTTTTGAATAAAATAAAAGTAATCCTTCAATAAAAATATACTAAAATACAGGGTGTTACAGCGTGGGTTGAGGGAGAAGAGGAATTGGGAAGGAGAGGGAAATAAATGCGGGAAATGGTAAGGCGGGTTGTTTAAATTTAATTTCATTTTTCCGGTGATTTTGATTTGCCGCTAATAGTATATAATTTACTAGATATGCTCTTGCGGCGAAAATATTGTGAATATTTTCGTCGCAAATAGTCTTTGTTGTTCAATTTGCGACGATATTAAAATCGCTGCAAAAAGTAAAAGTAATTTCTTTTCCATCAGTTGAAAAATTTGAGAAGGAAAGCAAGCAGCGACTTAGAAATCGTTGGAAATAATGTTTATTAGTGGTATTTTTGTTGCAACGATATTAAAATCGTTGGGAAAGGCCTAAATTTTCTAGAAGACTATTTCCAGCGTTTTTTATTCGCCGCAAAATTAGCTATTATGGAGATTTTCCCATTCGCCACAATTAAAATATGGCTACAGTTTCTGATATCTTTTGCGGCGATTTTTTTATCGCCGCAATAGATCAAATAATCGCCGCAAATGAGTGAACAGTAATTGCAACATCAGATTTCGTATTCATTGCTTTAGATTTCAGCAATGATAAGAAAATCGCCGCAAATAAGGGTTAATTGCAGCGATTTTTTTGCGGCGATAGTAAAATCGCTGGAAAAGGCGTTATTTCTTGTAGTGGGCCACTTGCTTATTGCTCTGATCACCACCATTCCTTCCATCAACGAACCGCAACCAATCTTAATCAAAATTACAGTAGTACGACTGCTACGTACGTTGGTGCTATATGTATACACATATATAGGGAAGATCAGTTTTCTTCGTTTAGGCAGCATTAAACCGAATAGGATAAGGTCGCGCGCGACTATTGGACAAGAACTTGAATACACATTCGTCCCTAACAAATTCATGTTTTTCAACGTTTTTAGTGTTATGGTCCGCCACGTCTAATTACTTTTCAATGTGTATATATATATATATATATATATATCCTTACCCTAGCTGTCAAATTCCAACAAGAACATTCGATCATCCTTAACAAATTGTTTGTCAATGTTTTAGTTTTATGGTGCACCGTGTCTAATTACTTGAGTCCCTGCACGTTCTTTTCACCCTAGAAAAATACAGGCACCGACAATTTATTATTCAACCTGTAATATTTCGTGACAACTTTATACTGCGGAAAATTTAATTAGCTTGGAGTTTTTGAAGACAAGTCAAACTTTTAATTTATTGCATGGGTTTACACCTTCTCGGTCTTGTACGCGATCTATGGAATGGACAAAAATCTTCGTCTAATTTATTTATTGCATGATTGCATGAATTTTCTTCGATCCAATAAATATGGCAGTAACATGAGGACCTAGCAAGTCCATATAATATCGTTACTACCTAATATTTAAGCCGTCGCCTCAAATTAAATTCTTCCTTCTAAATTGGTCAAGAGCCCATATCTACTTGCTCAATATTAATTGAGGTGGCTAGTGTGATGCGCTTAAACCTCCGCTTAGGATGGAATAGAGACTTAAAGTGTCGAGACATGTAACACATGAATACATACTTTCATTCATGACAATTAATATACAATACAACCTAGTATGCAACTAGCAGTATGTAAAAATACAACTCTTGATTCTCAAGATTTTGTCTCATTTTAGAACATCTCCAAGAACTCTAAAAGTTCAAAAATTTCTTTCAATATGTTCATAACACACTCAGTAATGCCTGGGCTTAGTGCTAAACCTTTTTATATATATATATATATATTTTTTTTGTATTAAGTATGCGAAAAGCCCAGTTGAAATTTTTTTTTTTTTCGAGAACTATTTTATGGGCTAGAAAATTTAAGGAAGAGTCCATTTATTTTTATTCACTACCAGTCATGGGCCCAAATTTTGAAATGGACCAAAAAGCCCAAATCCATGAGATTCTCTTTCTGACCCCACTTCATGCACGTCTCTCCTTCCTACTTTCTCTAGGGTTTTATATATTTCCTATATATATTTATACGTCCATAAACACTTTTCTTGCCTCTCAAACACAAGATCACACGGTGGTTCTCTTTCCCTACCCCGCACGACTCCACTTCCATGCTCATGCACGTCTCTTTTCATCTAGGGTTTTCTTTTATTTTCAATCACCTATATATTCACAAGTTAACCTCATAGTTCACGCACATCCCTCATGCTTTTATCGTTCATCTTCAATCCTAGATTAAGTTGCCGTTGTTGCCCTCTTCAGCCACCCCATTGCTGTCGTCTTCTTCGTCTGCCACCATGCACCACATCTCGGCCACCCACGGAGACGTTGCTTAACCATCATCGAGAGTCAAGAACAAACCGAATCTACACCATAGCCTCCCACGTAGTTGCATCCTCACAGCCTCCCTGCAAGCCCTCAGTCTCCGTTGCGTGCAGCAGCCTCGCCACCCCAAAGCCATGCCAACCACGTCGCTGCTCCTTCCTCAGATCACTACCATGCCCAGACCACACAAAGTCTTAAGCACCTCTGTTTTGGCTCTCAAAAATAGAGCATTTTGTCCCAAATACCCATTGCCCTTAAGCCACTACTCACACAGCCACAAAAGACGCCACTGACAGCAGAAGACTCCGGAGGACAAGCCTCCACCATTGGACGCTGCCCTGGGTGACCCTAGTCCATAGCTCCCCATCGTACTTGGTGCGTAAGTCCTCCCTCTCGCCATGGTCTCTCTCTCTCTCTCTCTCTCTCTCTCTCTCTCTCTCTCTCTCTCGCTCATCTCTTTCTCTCTCTCTCAATGTTCCGCCGTCGTGTCTCAGCCACCTCCCACTCACCTTGTCATACCCTGCTCCTTCCTTCTTACATACGCTTCTTCTTTCTGACGTATGTTCCGTCTTTATGACGTAAGCAAATCCCGAGGGCAAAGATTTTGTAAATTGTCTGCCCCTTCTATCTAGCGACTACGGGCCACGTTATGCGTGTAGAACCATGATGGCTTGTCTCGAAAGATATCGTGTGACTTCTAGGGCAAACCTAGTGTTTTAAAAATGCTGAAAATATTTATAAGGAGTATTTTCAGTGTTATTGAATTAAAATTGATCTTAAATACGATAATCATAATATTCTTGAAGAGCTCCAAAAATATTATAATCGTCAAAAATCATTTGAATATTATTATTAAAATGATTACAATTATTTAAGATATTATGAGATTTAAATTATGTTGAAAGCTTTTATTAATTAAATGGTTTATTCTCTTTAATATGTTAAGTGAGACTTTATCATTTTATTAATGATAAAGGAATATTATTTTATAAACTAAAGTTAGTTTAAAATAATATTCTACCTTAATTCTTTTAAGCGCTTGTAATTAAATTAATGTTTTACGGGTTTTCAAATCAGTGTTTAAGATCCATCGTTAGATCATTATGTGGATCCCCAGACGAAGGGACTGGGTTAAATACCCAGACCCCCTCACTTTTCCCCCAGCTCTCTCTCTCTCTCTCTCCTCCCTCTCCTGCAAGCGTATGCTGTACGCTGCGTCCCTCACGCCGAATAGCTCCATGCCTCAGCCCGGTGCCGCCGTGCACCGGTGAGTCTCACCTTCACCACCATCGACCTCCTCCCACGCCGGCGACCCCTCGCCGGCAAAGCCAGCCCCTGTCGTGCGGCCACCTTCTCCACGCATGCATACAACCTCTCATGCACGGTTTCACCGTGCGTAGCCTCTCCACCGTTGTACGCGGCAGCCCAAGCCACCACACTGCCACCGACAGCCTCTCCCCTCACGGTGAACCCCTTCCTCAGAACCCCAAGCCATGGGAAGCCCCCTCTCCTCCTCCGTTGCACGCACGCACAAAACCCATTTATGGGTTTCGCACGGCTTCAAGGCCACCGACGGCCCTAGCGCCTGCGTGTGCCAGTTCCAGCTCCACCAAGCGCCTCCCCTGGCCACCAAGGCTCCTCTCCGAGCTCCTCCAAGCCAGCCAAGCTCTCCAGCCCTCTCAAGTCCTCTATCTCTCTCGCGGCTTCTCCCTCCTTCCCAAGCTCGATTCGCCGCCGTGAGCCACCGTGGCACCACCTCAGTGCCACCACGGGCTCCACAGCAATCTCCTGAGCTCCTCCATGGCCAGCCCTGACTAGCCAAGCCTCCCTCTCCCACTTCCATGCTTTGAGGCACACGGGTTTCACGTGGAAACCCACGGCTCCGCCGTGCTCCGCCACCCCAGCCACCACGAAGACCACCAGCAACCCCCCTTGACCTCCCTTAACCCAACCCTAGGTCCAAACCACCAGCTTGAGTGGTGGGTAGTCACTGCACGTGATGGACAGCCACTGTGCGTGGTTGACCGCCACTGTACACTGCTAGATCCGCCGTGTTACGCTCCTTGCCATCGTCACAAGGCCAACACGAGCCCTTCCAAGACCACACCTAGCTATCCAAACGCCTAAACAATTAACGTACGTGGGTTAGCCGCCACGTACGACTCTTCCGACATCATCGGCTATGACGATCAGCGAGCAACGCACGGGTTATCCCGTTGATGGTATAACTCTCTATCCCTCGTTAATTATGTTAGATATTGGTTAGTTGACTAGGTTGTGGACTGTGCTGTTGGTATTTGTGGTGTTGTGGTATTGTGATGTGGTGCTGTGTGATGAAGTGTTGGGCATTCTGTGTAATGAAGTGTTGGGCATATATTTGTTGGGTGGAGATGTGTTGTGCCGTGTAGTGTACTGTGAAATGTTGGGCGTAATTGGGAAGTGTGCTGTGAAGTGTTGTGGACTGTGCCGTGTAGTATGGTTGGGGAATATGTGCTGTATTGGTGACGTGACAAGTTGAATGGGAACAGTACACGCTGCGTGTACTCTGTATGTGGTGTAGTATAAGATAAGGAGAGCATATATAAAATATACTCTCCTGGCATAGTATGGAATGGGAAGAGTACACGCTGAGTGTACTTTGTGTGGGGTATGGTATATGAATGGAATGTACTCCGTATGGCAGAGTGATGCACCATATGACGGGTATGCCATAATGGTGATGTAGCGTAGTGTATGTGAATGGAGTACACGTGGAGTGTACTCCATGTGGTAGACTGATGCACCATATGGCGAGTATGCCATAATGGTGATGTAGCGTGGTGTATGTGAAGGGAGTACACGAGGATTTTACTCCATGTGATATAGTGATGCACTATATGGCGAGTATGCCATAATGGTAATGTGGCATAATGCATGAGAAGGGAGTACATGAGGAGTGTACTCCATGTGATATAGTGATGCACCATATGACGAGTATGCCATAATGGTGATGTGGCGTAATGCATGAGAATGGGGTACACATGGAGTGTACTCCATGTGGTGGAGTGATGCACCATATGGTAGGTATGCCATAGTGGTGATGTAGCGTATGTGAAGGGAGTATATGTGGAGTGTACTCCATGTGGCAACTACACTCCGTGTGATGTGTCGTAGAGATAAGGATGGTCAAGTGATTGATGGGCGTGGAATAGTGATGGTTAGTGTCGGGAACTGTGGAACAGTATCCTGAAGTAGTTATGGCGTAGCCTGTAGTCTGAGGTGATAAGTGTCACCGTAATGTGGACTTATGGCTAAAAGTATGCGTGAAGTAGCAGAACAAGTGTAAGAGTGCGTAATGAAAGCATGACTGAGGAATGTCACGAAGTGACATGACTATTGACAGTCGTGCTTGTGATAGACAAAGTAGCGGAACAAGTGTAAGAGTACACAGCGGAAGCATGACTGGGCAACGTCACGAAGTGACGTGGTTATTGGAAGTCATGCTTATGATGGGTGAAGTGTTAGAGTGTAGGAATGGTGTAACGGGAACGTGATGAGATGTCATGGTGTGATAGGAGTACGTGAGGAACCGTACTCGTGATGAGTTAGGAGTTGGCATAGAAATGATGTAACGGGATGTTAGGTGATGTGACAAGGTCATGGTGTAGCTTGGGAGCAATCTCAAGCTATATGATGTGACATAAGGCGTAGTTGTGAATGGAGTCTTGTCATCTCAAGTGTTGGGATGAACTGTCAAAAGGGACGGGTAGCATGAAGAGTCATGCTAGCCAGGTTAAGAGAAGGTTGGTATATGAGTATGGCCCTTGTCCCTACGAGCAGGTGATCAACATGTTATATGTTGATCTTAGGTGATAAAGGGGTAAGGTACATGTGTAACATGATGAGATATATGTGTCGGACGGATTCACCATATGTGATGGGTAATCTATCATGAGCATAGTTGCACGGTGCTTAAGCCTCAGAGTTGGCTTAAAGCCATGTGGCTTGTATGGATGAGAATGAGGATTTGTATGGGCTAAGGTGCATGAAGACAGTGACGGGCATATTATCTGGGATTGGGATGCGTGATTCCATCAGTCGGAATCATGTGTCGGAATGTGGTTGTAAGAAGAGTAAGACAAATGTCTTATTGTCTTAATCCTAAGGTGAATCATGAGTTCACTTTAGTGGATGAGCACTCGAGGTGAGACTTTGAGTTGGAAGATGTGGTGACCGTACGTGGTCCAACATAGTAAAGGGCCCATAAGTGCACGAGATAGAAGGACAGTGTTCTAAGTGATGTGTAGCTCTATTTCTAGTTTAAGTTACTTATGCATTAGATAGAAAATGACGCTAAGGTATGTGTATGCATGTAGGTTGTCATCTGACAAGTACATGAATGGACTGCATGACATGCAAATAGCATGGAGTCTAGGTAAGTGTTACGTTCATACTCTTCTAGAGTTTTCCAAGATACAAGAAACGCTTTTCCTTTAAGATGCTCACGAAAAGAAACGAAAGATGTTTTAAGAAAGAAAATGCCAAGTGTTCAAATGTATAAAGCCCCTCCTTGGCAGCCCCTGTTTACACAACCAAAGTATTAATTGTACGCATGTGAATGGATGACTATACGCTGTATCTATTGTATGTATTTTCTAAGAAAATCTACAAACTGATGAAAATGCATGAAAGGCATGACAACGGATGTTTTTATGGATCCTACGAACCGACGCTCTCATGTGCGCCACAAGGTGATGCTTGTGGATGCCATGATTGACGACGTTCAAGGTGACGCTTATGGATGCCATGAAAGCTGACGTTTAAGCCCATGTATGTTCTTAAATGACGTTTTCCATGAACGAACTATTAAAGAAAGGATAGGACTGAAATGAACTGAAAAAGGAAAAGACCATTTTCGGGCTTACGCCCCAAACGATGTTTTTCTCATGAAAAGAAATGTTTTCTCATGAAAAGAAAGAACTGTTAAATGAAAGAATGAATTGAATAAAAGCTCTAGCTCTTTTGAGCTGACATGAATGAATGAATGAATGAAAAAGGGTACCAATGAATGGGCAGATTGCAATGCTGGGTAAGTAGTACTGGAAGTGCACCCAATGCTGCCCCTTATGAAAGGGATTCCCAACTCGTGGCCACGGGAGGAATCTGGGTCCAAAGGAAGACCGCTAACCCCAACACACAGGGCGTAACAGTGTGTACTGGCCTATGAAAGTGATAAGAATGAATGGATGTATGCATGTATGTATGAACGCACGAATGCACGAACCTTTAAGAAATGAAGGCACTGACGGGGGATACGTTTTAAAGAAAGGAAAGCCTTTTGAAAGGAAAAACTCCGTCCAATGAAGTTTTCAAAAGAACGCACGTAAGCATGCACGAACTCTTGAAGAAATGAAGGCACTGACGGGAGAAACATTTTATGAAAAGGATGCCCATGTTTGAAAGAGAAAAATCCCGTCCAATAATGTTTTCAAATGAACGCACGTATGACACATATGCATGCGCGTAATAGTATGTACGAATGATGAATGCATGAATGAAAACCTATGTTGTTATATTTTAACTATATCAAGTAATGCTTACGACTCTTCGACTCATTTTAGTTTTTATGCATGTCCCTCCCCCGAGGAACTGCATGATCAGGACGGACGTGGCCCATGAGGAAGAGCACGAAAGTCTAGGCACGAGTTTTAAACACACGAGAGGTCTTTTTATTTCAAGATTTATGTTTTTCGCTGTAAACCTCCTTTATTGTCAAAGCACATTTTATTTATAAACGCGGAGTCTCGCACCCTGGGTATGCAAGTGAAAAGTTTTATATAGGATGGTAATTCCCGTCGTCTTTTATAAAAACATTTTGTAAAAAGTCCCACCACAAGGACGGGTGTTACACACCTATCCTGTTGCAACCCCCTTCAGTCACTGTGAGCCTCCATCGCACACCTCCTTCTCTTTCGGTTTCCTCTTTCTTTTTGTTGTGTTTTCTGTTTTCCCTATAAATTAAACAAGTAGAAGCTTTGGACTATTTGAAAATATTAACGTATAGATAGTTTTAAATTATATGGTCATGACATCCCTTGTAATTACGAAAATGCCATCTAGCCTTTGGAGATTGATTTTCTTCCCTAAAACACCACAAACCATTTCTTAAGTGTTTTTACATTTTTTCCATTCCAATTATAAAACTCTTCGTTATTTTTTAATTGTAATCCGGCTCATTTTTTTTAAATGATACCTACTGGTCTTAAAGTTCTTTTTTTTTTTAGAGTTAGATTTGAGTAGCAAATCATTCAGAATTTATATCTTAGTCAGAGAAATCAAGTGGTTATTAGCGAATTTGGAGAATGAGGATATCTGAGGGTTACGTGAATATTAGATTTGTACGAAAAATGAGTTATTTTAGTATTTCAAGTTTAAATATCGAAACACGTGTTCAAATAGAAATTTATGGAAGTTACGTGATTATTTTATAGGTGACGGTTAATATTCGTTCAACATTGTTGTGAGAAAATTCTGAAAGGCTAAAAAGTCCATGTAAGTGGGGTTTCTATGCTAGACTTTGCGTAAAAATAAAATGGGTTTTGGTTGATTTTTGAAAAGTATGCATGTTTTGTTATGAAAAGAAATTTAAACTATTTTTTCTTGCATAACTCATGAGATTCTGTTTAAGAAATAAAATATTTTCTAGCATGACTGGTGTAGACATGAGCTATTTTGACGTTTTGTTTCCGAACTGTACAAAAGAGAGCGAATATGAAATTTTGTGCATAAATTATGTTTTTGTGATCCGATTATGTTTTGTTCTAAAGATGTTCTGTACTCTAATATGATTTGATGTCATTTCTGAAAACCTCTAGCATAACATTCTGTTTCTATTTTTGTTCCATTCTGACTTTACCACAGGTGTAAAACTATGGCCTCTGTTCGGGTTGGTACCAACTTTTCTGTTTCCGGTGCATCCACTTTGGTAGCAAAGTGGTTTTTTGCGTGGTATTTCCTGTGTGCACACTCGGAGCTTCGAGAATATTAAGAGAAAAATTTACATTCTATTTTTGCTTGTTTGGCCGCTAGGGTTTGCACAACCCTACCACGGGCGTTAAACATGGTTTTTGTTATGATATGATAAGAGAAGATGTGATGTTTCAGTTATGAAATGTCAAACAGATTTTGATTATGAATATTTTTGAACTTTCGCTATAATATTTTTTATAACATGTACTGACTCTGCATTTTGAAAATAAAAAGTGTTTTGTTTTACATTCCGAACCTTGTAAATACTCATGTTTACATACTAGTATATGTTCTCTGCTTACTGAGTTGTTCATAACTCACCCCTTATCTCCAAATATTTTTCAAATAATTTTGATGGTTCAGTTGGAGAACAAGAGTATGAAGTTTTAGTAAGGTGTGATGATCGTTGAGGAATATGTGTTCGAGGGTACAAGTACTTATTTGAGAGTCATAGTTAGTAAATTGATTATTTTCGGATATTTCAAGTGTTGGGTTAAGGATATTTTCGAGTCTTTGGGGAGTTTTTAATTTATATTATTGAGAATTTTTTTGTTATCCCTATGAAGGAACATGGATATTTTGGTTGAGTAAATGAGTTAATATTTTATGGAATTTGCTGAATTTTATAGTTGTGATATTGGAGATGATTTTAGCTAATAAGAGCTAACTCTTCGAACCTCCGGGATCGGAGCATTACACACTTGAACTAACATGCTTTGAATCATCAAGAAAACAATACAAAATCACAAGATCTAACACTAAACTTTCAGCTTCAACACTTACACTCAAAACTGATTGCCTTAAGGTCTGGGTTTTGATCAAATCCTTTGATCCTAAACATACCATGACAAAAATCACAAACCAACATCACATGGTTTAAAATCATATGCTAGAGTAGATCCAAGCATTAAACTCAAGATCACATTACCAAAACTAAACCAAAGCATAGATCTATCCAAAAACCTCAAATTTGTGACTTAACTGAATCTCTTCATGCATAAAAAAACATACCTTTAAAACCAGCACCAAAGATATTCAAACTAACATCCTAACATGTAGAACAAAGAATTAGGATCATAATATAAAAATATCAAAGCCATTGGAGCATGATTTCTCATCAAAAGATTCAAGCTTACTCAAAACAGAAACTGTTTTACTCCTTCTAGTTCATAGATCTGAGTAAAACTTTCATCAGAAGCTTACAACATGCAACGAATCCCATCAACATTTCATATAAGCATGTTAACTATACTCCATAAAACAATCAGACCAAGAGCTTGCCAATAACTTGGTCAAAATCATAAAAATATCATACACTGTACATTTTAACGCTTAGGATGACCCTTCCAAACTTATAACAACTTTTGAGCAATCAAATGACAATGAAAATTAACACAAAAGCTTCAAAAAGGGTAAAAACTCTTGTGAAGGTAACTTCATGAGAAAATACTTACAAAAGCTTAAAAAAATGAGTGCAAAGTGACTCAGGAAAACTGTTTGAGAGAACCTTTAGGTTTCTCTCCAAGAAAAGTGTTGGAAAGGGATGAAATGAAAGGAAATGGACTTGGACTTGGACACCTTCTTACAAAATTGAGGGGGTGATGAGAGGGCTGTGAATGACACTTTAGTGATGGTTGTATCAGCCAAAACAAGGGAAAAAATCGTTGGCAATAGTGAATGATTTTTAGCCAAGGAAGCTTTGCTGTAATGGGTGGTGGTGAGGTGGTCAAGGCCTTCACATCAAGTACAATTTGGGGCAATTGATCAACTATTGGAAGGAGAGGATGTCACCTGGAAACAAAGAGCAAAACAGAAGTGGTTAAAGGAGGGTGATAAGAATTCAAAGTTTTTCCATCTTTGTGCTAACCAAAGAAGGAAAATAAACTTTACTCAGTGCATTATAGATGAAGAAGGAGCTGAAGCAAGCACCCAACAAGATATTGCAGACCTGTTCCAGGTTTTTTTCAAAGGGTTGTTCTCTACATCCCACCCTGAAAGGACTGAAGAATGTTTGGGCAGTGTGGAAGCTAGGATCAATAGTGATATGAGCTCTCACTTATCAAAAGAATTTACTGATCAAGATGTAGAGGAGGCTATTTTCCAAATGAATCCCTTCAGCTCACCGAGACCTGATGGATTCCCTCTAGCCTTTTACCATCAACACTGGAGCTCTATTAGAAGGGAGGTATGTGATGCTGCTCTTTTTGTTCTCAACACAGGAGGTAGTTTAAAGCAATTAAATGAGACCTTCATAGTTTTAATCCCCAAAATAAAAGAGCCTAAGAAAGTCACTGACTTTAGGTCCATAAGTTTGTGCAATGTCCTCTATAAGATTATATCCAAATCCATTGCCAACAGACTAAAGAAAGTGTTGCCTAAGATCATTTCATCCACTCAATCAACCTTTGTTCCTAATAGATTAATTCAAACAATATAATTATGGCCTTTGGGGCCCTCCACTCAATGAATAGCAAGTTACAAAGGAAAATAGGCCACATGGCTTTAAAGCTTGACATGAGTAAAGCCTATGATCGAATTGTATGGTCATTCCTCCAAGCTGCTTTGACAAAGATGGGGCTTCCGAAAAAATGGATTAGGCTTATCATGAATTGTGTGGAATCTATGTCCTACTCTATACTGGTCAATGGTACTCGTCAACTGGTGTTTAATCCATCGAGAGGCATTAGACAAGGGGACCCTTTGTCCCCATATTTATTCATCATCTGTGCTGAGGTGCTTAGCAACATGCTGAATCAAGCTGAGGCCTGAGGTGATTTAGCTGACATTCCAATTGCAAGGGATAGACTTCACACCAACCACCCATTCTTTGCTGATGACAGCTTGCTATTTTGCAAGGCCAATGTATTGCAATGGTGCAAACTTATTGATATCCTATCCTTGTATGAGAAGGCCTCAGGCCAGAGGCTAAACAAAGATAAAACTTCTATTCATTTTAGCAGAAATACTCCTCAGCTGGCTCAAACTATGATCTTACAGATTGCTGGTGTTAGATCTTGCTCCTCATATGAGCAGTACCTTGGACTGCATCCATGGTGGGGAGATCAAAAGCAGGTTCCTTTAGAAGCATCCTTGAAAAGATGAGAAAAAGAATTTGTAACTTTAAGGTCAAGACCCTCTCTGAAGCAGGTAAAGAGATCTTGATAAAGGCTGTAGTCCAAACACTCCCTCCTTACTGTATGGGAGTATTCAAACTGCCTGGATCCCTCATCAAAAGAATGAAATCCATAATGCACAACTTCTGGTGGGGTCAACAAGACAAGGAAAGGAAAGTCCACTGGATCTCATGGTCCTCTATGGGGAAACCAAAGTCAAAAGGAGGTTTGAGATTCAGAGAAATAGAAAGTTTTAACCTTGGAATGTTGGCAAAACAGGGATGGCGCCTCATTTAGCAACCCAACTCCCTTGCTTCTAAGGTGCTAAAACAAAAATACTTTCCCCACTCCTCTTTCTTGGAAGCTAAAATGGGTGCTAGACCCTCATACATCTGGAGGAGTATCTTGGCTTCTCAAACTCCTATGAAAAGGGGTTCAATTTGGAGGGTGGGAAATGGAAGGAGCATTAAGATATGGGAAGACAAGTGGATCCCCCAAACCAGGTCAGTGTTAGATAAGCTAGGGACCCTCAAGCTAGAGTGAGCAGCTTGATTGATCCAAACACTAAGGGCTGGAATCAGGGGCAATTGGAGGCTTTGTTTGATGAGGATGAAGCTAAGATGATTACTCAGATTCCTATTAGCTACTCAAGCCTTCCAGATAAATTAATATGGAGAAGTGCCACAAATGGTCAGTTTTCTGTTCGAAGAGCATATCACCTACACAAAGAAATGATAACCCAGCTCCAGGCCCAAACTTCCAGTAGAGATAAAGATGAGGAAGAATGGAAGGTTCTATGGCAACTAAATGTGACACCTGCCATAAAAAATTTCTTATGGAAGGCCTGCAGAAATGGTCTTCTCACAAGAAAAAACCTTTCCATAAAAGAGTTATTGAAGAGCCCTATTGCCCCATATGTTTGAGAGAGGAGGAATCTGTTTTCCACATGATTTGGAGCTACCCTGCAACCCAGGATGTGTGGGGGCAATGTTCAAAGTTTATTCAAAAGAAATACTTTCCTCCCATGTCTTTCCGAGATTTATGGAAACAGTTATGTCAAGCAGCTGAGATGGAAGTTCTTGTAGAGTTTGCCATTGTGTCGAGGCTCCTATGGCTGACGAGAAACATATATATTTTCTAAAAAGAGTTCATTCACCCTAAAGTGGTTTGCAAACAGGCTACAAAAGTGTTGAATGGATTGGCTGCATGCAAGGTTTCGAGAGATCAACAGCAAAAGGAGGCATGCACACCTCTAAGGTGGACTCCCTCTCCATATACAGTTCTCAAAATGAATTGGGATGTTGTTGTTGATAAGACAAATTGCATAGTGGGCATAGGGGTCATAGTCAGGGACTATAGAGGTCAGATGGTGGCTGCAGTGAGGAAGACTGTATCTCTATATCCTGATTCTATGTTAGCTAAAGCATATGGGGCTCTGGCATAGGGGTCATAGTCAGGGACTATAGAGGTCAAATGGTCTGTTAAGCATGTAAGGCGTGATGCCAACAAAGTGGCTCATGCTCTAACCAAAAATGCCCTAATGTTGTCTGATTTTGTAGTAGACATTGAGGAAATCCCCTCTTGTATCTATGTTCTTATCAATAACGAATGAATTGAGCTTCAAGCTCCTTATAAAAAAAAAGTACAATTTGGGGCAACCTTGGGCCTTAATTTGGAGTTTAAAGAGGGTTTGGCTAGGGTTTGAATTGCTATCAAGTCCAAATCTAATTTTTCTTAACCCAATCAAATTTCCAAGATTTAAAGGATTGGATAAGGATTTCATAACACAAATTTGAGTGGTTAATAACACGTGGAAGTGATTTAATCAAGTGATTAAATACTAAGCTAGAAATTGAATCCATTTAGGGTTTGGAAGCAAATTTGGGGTTTGGGTAAATTGTTTAGGATTTCGATTTCAACCAAGTTTTTGAGGTTTCAATTGGATTCTAAGTATTTAGTATTTCTCTAGGGTTGAAACCCTTTTTGGTTTGGCACAAATTGGATGGTTAGATGGAATAGCGTTTTACTTAGATGGCATGATCTCAATGCTTGATTTCCTTCACATTTCCATCTCATCGTTCCTCTAGGTACCAAGTGTCCAATACTATTCACCAAGTGTGCCTAAGATCTTTTCAAGTCTCCAAACAAAACTTCTCTAACCTAATTTGGACATTCCACACCGTGATTTTGAAAACACTGCACTTGGTGCTACTATCAAGCTTACTATTCACTCTGAACAAGTGAAAATAAACTTTGCACTGCAAAATCCTAAATATACATACTAACCTTAGGGTGCAAATTGTTTATTGAAATTTGACTCTGAAGTACCTTGAAATAATCAAAACACATTTTTGAACAGGCTTTTCGTCCTAAAATCGATAGTGGTTTTGTTCAGCCATAAAATCCCAAGTATTTAAAAGAAACCAATGATGTAGACCGTATCACATTTCGACACTTCTAGGTACCTAAAATAAATAAAATCGTGCTTCTGAAACCATAATAAGTGGCAGCACTAACTATACTAATAGACTAAAACCTACGTGATGGGGTCGATTCGTGAAAACTTTCAGATTTTCACGAGGTTTCTAAAGCCTAAAGAAATTTTTCCATTGAATTTCGGTGGGCTATTACTAAAGCTCTCCAAACTGTAACAGGCTGCTAGAAATTAAATGGTGGAATTTCTTTAGACTTTAGGCATCTCGTGAAAACTCTGAGTTTTCACGAATCGACTAATCACATAGGTTTTAGTCTGTCAGCATAGTCAGTGTTGCCACTTACTACGGTGCCAGAAGAGCGATTTTATTTATTTGAGATAGTTAGAAGTGTCAAAATGCTATATGGTCTCTTCCATCAGACTCAATTGATTATTTAAGATTTTATGGCGTAATAATCCAATTTTCAGTTTTCAGACGAAGCGCTTGTTTGAAAACTCAGTTTATTTATTTCTAGACACTTCAGGGTTGAATTTCGATAAATGAACTACACAGTTAGTTTAGTATGTATGTTTAGGATTTTTCAGTACAAAATTTATTTTTCACTTTCTCAGAGTGAATAGTAGCCTTGGTATAGTGTTTTTAGAATCACAATGTGGAATATCTAAATTAGGTTAGAGAATTTTTATTTGGTTACTTGGCAAGATCTTAGCCACACTTTGTGAATAGTATTTGACACTTGGCACCAAGAGGAATCATGAGATGGATTGTAGAGGAAATCAAGGTGTGAGATCATGCTACCTAAGCAAAACCCTATTTCATCCAACCATCCAAATTGTGCCA
The DNA here is from genome assembly GCF_001411555.2 of Juglans regia. Classification (NCBI taxonomy): domain Eukaryota; kingdom Viridiplantae; phylum Streptophyta; class Magnoliopsida; order Fagales; family Juglandaceae; genus Juglans; species Juglans regia. The sequence goes on along the minus strand of NC_049906.1, from coordinate 27,066,191 downwards.
AACCAAAGAAGGTTTCATCCCTAGTGAAACCGTAAATAGTTGGAATCCATTTGAAACACCAAAATTTTGGTTGAAATCGAAATCCTAAACGGTTTCCCCAAACCCTAAAGTTGGCCTCCAAACCATATTTGATCTGATTTCTAATATTGTGTTTAATCACTTGATTAAATCACTTCCACATGCTATTAATTGTTCAAATTCATATTATATTGATGGGTTTGGAGATGCTCAAAACTTGCATCCTGATTCGACACTTCTCAAGTTAAGGAGAAATTCGTCTGCGTGCTTCATACATGGCCTTCAAATTAAAGATACCAAGGCTTTCACTTCAGCTTAGTTTGGTATGTTTAAGTTTTTGTAATTAAAATGATTTCTAATTTATTCCTCGCACAAACATGTAACTACTTCTATACGTTCCTTGCATTCCATCGTTTATTCCTTCTCTTCTAACTACCTCCACTCTCTATGATTATTTCCTTTTATCTCATGCACTTAACATACTTAATTCTCCTAGTAGGTGCCATTCTAACATGCATGTATTGACTATGTCATACCTTAAAATATCATAACATTAAAACATAACCTTTTCATAAACTTAATGCAAGAGGTTTTTCCTTCACTTTCAGTTCGGCCTCTTCAAAAGTTTTCTTTCTTAAAAATATGTTCTCTTTTATTTTGAAAAGTTTATAAAATCTTTCATAACCTGGGTTTTGCTCTGATACCACATTGTAATGCTCGTCCTTGTGGTGGGACTTTAGAAAATGAGACGGAAATTACTGACCATTTCAAAACTTTTTCCCTTTCCTTCCCAGAATATGAAAGGTTCTAAGTGTGAGATAAAAACCTACTCTATAAGTTAAAAGAAAGTTTGCAGCAAAAACCTTTAAATTAAAATAAAAGTCCTTTTACAAAGTTACCCTTTCATACGTTACATAAAGCTCACCTAGGCTTCAGTCACTCTTCCCTTGGGCCAAGTCTATCCTGATGCTTCTTCCTCACTTTGTCCCTGAGAGGGGTAGGGACATACATAAAAACTAATGTGAGTTAAATACTCTGTGACGCCCCCAAATTCCGCTTGGGATCGGACGGACATTTGAAGCGTCGAGACATGCAACAGAAGGTTACCTGCCCCCGTTCATGACATATAAGATGCAATATTCACAGCGGATAATTTTTTTTTCTTCAGCAATACTATGCACCAAACTGAAATATCTCAAATACTTAAAACATACTTCATACATAATGACATACTCAAAAACTGATATTACAACACTAGTCCAAAATGGTTGTGATCAAAAGAGTGATGGAGATTGAACTCCATAAATACAAGTAGTAATCTGAGGTAACTACTGTACTAACACCTACATCGCATCGTCGCTTAGTCGACCGTTTCTAGTTGGTCGATTCCCGATTCTCCTTCAGATCCTATAACAAAATCTACCATTCGGGAGGAATGGTAGTTGGGACTACCACAATGAGATTTGATTACAAATCTCAGCAAGTTAACAGGAAACTTCCACACAGGTTAATGATGCATGCATGGCAGTAAAAGCATGAATGCATAATCAAATGAAAGTAATCATAGCATAACTTGACATACAACATAACATAACTGGCATAACTTAAACTGAAACTGAAACTTAGCATGAATGTGACTTGAAACATAACATGAACTTGAAACATAACATGAACGTGAACATGCATAATTTGAACTTGAACTTGAGCATGACATAACATAAATGTGAACTTGGAACATAACGTAAACGTGAACATAACATAACATGAACTTGGAACATATTCTTGTCTCATGAGATTACCATGATTGCGTGAACGTAAACTTGAACATAACATAACGTGAAACATGACTTGAACTTGAAATCTTATTCAATAGACTTAATCATTAAAGTGACCATATGGGTGCTACACAGGTCCCCTTGATCCGTGTGTCCCTGCCGATTACCGCATCACATCACATGTTTCTATACCAGCTGTGAGTGCGTTAATACGTACTCCACAGTTGTTGTGGCCCCACGTATTCTACGTGTCACAATTGCTGTGTCTCACGTAGTGTATGCTCCACAGTTGTTGTGGCCCCATGACTTATTTGTTTGTGCCACACTTGCTGTAGACACACGTAACATAATGTGTGACACCATCGGCGTTAGTGCCTGGTGCGCTCCGGTGACCAGCTAATTAGGCCTCATTCGCAACCTGTTGACTGTACTTCGTCAACCCAGGAAATTTCACACCTATTTAGACACTCCAGCGTGAACAAAGGAGTTCCACTAGGATATTACCCCATCCTAGCGCTTGGGGTTATGATTGACATAAATAACTTAACTGGCAGACATAACATTTCGTAATGTGACGTAACATGAACATGACATAAACGTGACATAAAAGACATAAATCTTGACGTAGCATAACGTGACATGAACGTTAGACGACATACATGACATACTTCGAGACATAAATGTAACAGAGAACATTTCATAACATGTCATACATGTAACATGCAACATTTCGTAACATGGCATACCATATAACAGACAACATTTCTTAACATGGTATAACATGTGACAGTGAATATTACGTGACATGAAATACATGTAATAGATGGCATACTTAACTTAACATACTTGCAATGTATAGCAATACGTGACAGAATATCTTGTGTAACAGATGAATAATTCATGACAGTATAAATTCTGTGTAACAGATAAATATGTAATGACTTGGCATGGCACATATGATAACATGCATGTATACAATTTAGTTCCCTTAATGATCACTCATACACATTAAACTGATAATAAGTTAAAAGCTAACTTACCTCGATCTTCGCAATTCGAGACAAAACTCAAGTGCGATCACGGGAAACTGAAAATAGTGATTTCTAAAAATTAGAACTTAATTACTAACAATTAGGAATATGGAAAAATATCAACTTAGAGTAAAATTACCATTTTACCCTCTACATGTGGGAAAATAACAATTTTACCCCTAACTTAAGGATTTTGCATCCTAACTCCAAAAATACCAAAATTTACATACCTTATGTAAATTTTGTCCTAAGCTCAAATATCAATTCAGGAAAATTTAAAACTAAACACAACCATCAAAACTCATTATGGCCGAAACTTACAAGGCCATTTCCTTTGCTTTTTGTTGTAATTCTTTCAAATCTCAAAACTCATGACTAAATCAAAATTCTTCTTCTACTACACTCATAACATATTCTTAAGAATAATCATGTTTTGAATCATGAACAAAAGTCATCAAAATCACTAAAACCATACTTGAACTTTTTGGTTTCTCTTCTAAGTTCAAAACATAATTTTGTTTCTAACTTGTTTTGATCAACCTCTTGATCCATGACTTATAAAGAAGTGATCTTCAAACCAAAACATCACATGGTTCAAAAATGTGTCCTAAAACAGATCCAAGCTTCAAACTCAAGATCACATGGGTAAACATCAACCAAAACATAAATTTAGCCAAGAACATCATCACTTTGGCCTAACCGAATATCTCATTGCATAAAATTTCATATATTCGAAACTAACATCAAATATCTTCAAAATAAAATTCTAACATGTATATAAGAGGCTTAGGATCTTTCAATAAAAATATCAAAGCCATTGGAATAAGATTAAACCATAAAAGATTTGAACTTTCTCAAAACAGAAACTGTTTTGCCTCTTCCTGTTTCTAAGTTTCTAGACCTAAGAAAATATTTCACCAAAACTTTTAATCATGCAACAAATACTCAACCAACAATCATATACACATGTTAGCAGTACTCCATAAAAATTTCGGACCAAGATCTATTCATTAGCTTGGTCAAAAACTCCAAAATATAACACACTCTCCAGTTTATCGCCCAGAATGACCTTTCTGGGTTCTAAACAACTTTTTACCAATCAAATGATCTCCAAATGGAACTAATAAGATATCCACGTAAACTAGACTCCAAAATAAACAACTTTCATGAAGGAAACTTTGCGAGAAAACACTTACAAAAGCTTCGAAACGGGCGTTCAAAAGAGGTAAGAAAAACTGTCCGAGAGTGTCTTTTGTGTTCTATGAAGGAAAAGTGTAAAGGAGAGTTGCTTTTCGTGGGAAGTGGACTGGAGAGCCTCTTACACAAGCTATGTAAAGTGATAGGACTGAAGGAATGGTTGAGTGTTGGCCTTTTCTTCACATAAAAATCAGACCAAGATCTTTTCTCAAGGTGGAGTGTGAGAGTGAAAGAGTGAGGTGGCCCTTTAGCTTTGTCTTTCAAGAACCTTCTAGGCCCTTCTTGTAAAGATCTGGCCAGCCAAGTGGGGGTAAAAAACTTAGCCATGAAGCAATCCTATGGTGACCAAATTCGTGGGCCTTAATGGGCCTAAACCGAATGGGCCTAAAATTTGGGGTTTAAAGAGGGTTTGGGTTGCTATCAAGCCCAAATCCAATATCACTTGGCCCAATCAATTTTTCAAGGTTAACAAGGTTGGATAATGATGTTCTAACACAAATTTGAAGGATTAATAGCATGTGGAAGTGATTTAATCAAGTGATTAAACACAATGCAATAAATCGGATTAGAAAATGTTTAGAGGCCAACTTTAGGGTTTTGGCGAAACCGTTTAGGGTTCCGATTTCAACCATGCTTTTGGGCTTTCGATTGGATTCCCACCATTTAGGATTTTACTAGGATTGATGCCCTCTTTGATCTGGCACAATTTGGTTGAGCAGATGAAACAAAGTTTTGCTTAAGTGGCATGATTTCACAGCTTGATTCCTTCAGATCCATCAAATTCTCCTCATGGTGCCAAGTGTCTAATATTATTTTGTGCAGATGGTATTTTATTTAAATTAAACTGTGTTTAATTGGATTATACTCCAAAGGTTTTTGTTAAATGATATTCATTTTTGTTGTATCTAATTAATTATTATATTAATGTATAAGTCGGAAGTATTATTTGATATCAAGGAAATTTAGAAATGTGACGATATTTTAGGATTACGTGAATTTTGGTTTTTGAGGAATTAAAATAGGTTATTTTAGCATCTTAGGCTTAAATATTGAAATTCGTGTTCGTTTGGAAATTTATGAAAACTACGTGATTGTGTTATAGGTAAGCTAGGAAGTTCAGGTAAGCGGGGTTCCTATACTAGACTTTGCATAAAAAATAAAAATGAATTGAGGTTGATTTATGAAAATGTGCCTTGTATGTTTTGTAAAGAAATGTGAAAATAACATCAGTTAATTGTTCGTCATTACTCATTGAACTCTGTTGAAAGAGAAAACATTTTTTATCATGACTGGTGTAGACATGAGCTTATTTTTGGCATTCTATTTCTGACCTATGCAAAAAGAGCGAATATGAAAATTTGTGCATGATTGTGTAAATATGCTTTGGATCTGCTATGATTATGAAGGTGATATGATTTTGTTCAGTATTATGTTTGGATAAGACGTGATTTTTGTAAACCTTTGGCACGACTATCTGATTCTGAATTTGATTCTATTTTCACTCTGTTCAGTTATGGCCCTTCCATGGGTAATAATAGTGGCATACAGCCAACTGCGGGTTACAATAGTGGATACAGCCCAACCACGGGTAATAATTGTGGATACGTCCCAACCACGGGTTATAATTGTGGATACAACCCAACCACGGGTTATAATAGTGGATACAACCCAACCACGAGTTATAGTAGTGGTCTCTGTTTTGAGTGCACACCTTGGTGGCAGAGTGATTCATGTTCTGCTCAGCTATCCGCAGACACACAACCCTACTACGAGAGTTATACATGGCCACTGTTCTGATATGATGTTCTGATGATGATGATGAACATTTATGCTATGCCAAAGGATATTTTTGAATGAATTTATTTCTGAATCTTTGCTCTGATATTTTGATAACATGTTACGCTTCTGCACTTTGAAAATGGAAATATTTTGTTCTACATTCTAATCTCTGTAAATGCTCATATTTACACACTAGTATATATTCTTTACTTACTGAGTTATTGATAACTCAGCCATTATCTCCAAATATTTTTCAAATAATTTTGATGGTTCAGCTGGAGAACAAGAGTAGGAAGTTTGAGGAAGCTGCGATGATCGTAGTGGAATAAGTGTCTGAGGGTACAAGTTTATTGGAGAGTCTTTTTTTGTAGGTTTATGATTTTATGATTATTCGATATTTGGAGTCCTAGATATTTCTAAATGTTTATGGAGTTTTTAAATTATCTCATTGAGGTATTTATTAAGTGCTCTGGTAGAGGAACATATATTTTTGGTTTGAATAAATGGATTTGTACTTTTTGGGAATATTGGAGTATTTAACTATGTTCTGAAAGTTGGATTTAGGTTACAAGAGTTAACTCTCTGGACCTCCGGGAACGGGGCGTTACATGCCACCACCCACTTCACACCAAATGTTTTCAACTTTAATATTGAGTCCACCCCCTATCATGGCAAACAGATCTTCACTTCCTATTCAGAATACTGGATCAGTTCACCTATCTACTCCATTTGGCGAATTTCTTTTACATAAGCTTCTTCATGTTCCATTAATTACAAAAAATCTTTTGTCTGTGCGTTAGTTCTGTCTTGATAACAGTGTTTATTTTGAGTTTCACTCTAACTTTTTTCTTGTGAAGGGACTTATGCACTCGAGAGCCTCTTATTCGGGGAACTGTTGAAAATGGGCTCTATGTTCTTCCTATGCAATCAGACACTATGAATGCATCCACAGCTTCAACCTCTACTTCTCCATTGGCTTTTCTTGGTGAAAGGACGTCATCACAAATATGGCATGCAAGACTTGGTCACCCCTCGACTAGAGTCACTTCTTTTACTCTTAGTCATTTTACACTTCCTGTTAGTTCAAGTAATCTATCCAACCCATGTCCTGCAAGCTGTCAAGCTAAGTCTCATGCAATACCCCATCTTCCCTCCCCATCTCGATCAAAAAAGTCCTTTCAGTTACTTTTTCTTAATATTTGGGGACCAGTGCCTGTGCTGTTTTCCAATGGATGTCACTTTTATTTTTCAATAGTGGATGGTTACTCTAAATATATATGGTTGTTTCCTATTCAATCCAAAGCTTGTATTTCCTCTTTATTTACACCTTTTTACGTTATGTTCAAAATACATTTTCTACTAAAATCATTGTGGTGCAATCTAATTGGGGTGGGGAATTTCGCCCCTGCAACCAATTTTAAACTCAATTGGCATTTCACATTGTATCACCTGCCCATACTCTAATGTTCAAAATGGTAGTGTCGAACGTCGACATTGACATATTGTCAAAACCGGTCTATCACTTTTAGCATATGCCTCTGTTCCTCACAAATATTGGGTTCTTGCTTTTCAAACTGTAGTTTTTCTAATTAATAGAAAGCCCACTCCCATCCTTCAACAACAGTATCCATTTCAAACATTGTTTCATCAAACTCCTGATTACAAGTTTCTACGTGTTTTTGGTGTGGCTTGTTGGCCTAATTTGAGACCTTTCAACAAACATAAACTTGATTTTTGGTCTCAACTATGTGTATTTATGGGCTACACAGCCGATCACAAAGGGTATAATTGTCTTCACTTGCCTACGGGCCTCACGTGATGTTATTTTTTATGAAAGTGTAATTCCTTTTTCTCAACCCACTCCACAACAATCTATTCAACCCACAATAATCGACCCCTACACAAATCCTATTTTTCCCGTCAGGGTGTCTTAGATTCCTTCCCCAACAGGCCCAACAAATCTCCCACTTGGCCCAACTTCCTTCCCCAATACAAGCCCATCCCAGAATCCTTCCTTGACACCCTCCCGCTCTGCTCATCCCTCACCAACAAACTCAACACAAATCAACCCCGCCTCACACCCCATGAGCCCACCTCCCGAAACACCTTCTAACACATCACTTGATGTTGTTCCCCTTTCCCCTTTGTGGAATCCAACCTCCCGAAACACTTCTAACCCTAGCTCTACTGCGCCTCCACCCTCCATCTCTCAACCTTCCCATTCAATGCTTACCTGATCAAAATACAACATTTTTTGTCCCCTCCTTCAGTCAGATGGCACCATTTTGTGGCCCTCATCTTGCCCTTCGGTTTCCCTCAACACATCCTCTCTTCAATCGGTTCTTGGAATGGCGTCAACATGTTTTAACGAGGCCTCCAAGTTTTTGGAATGGCGTCTAGCTTTGGAGTCTGAGTTCAAAGTTCTTCTTCAAAACCATACATGGGATTTAGTCCCCTTTTCATCTGGTCTCAACATTCTTGGCTCTAAGTGGGTCCTTAAGATCAACGAAAATCTAATGGAACCCTAAAACACCACAAAGCTCGTCTAGTGGCTAAGGGGTTCCATCAACAACCTGGTCTTCACTTCATAGAGAACTTCAGTCTTGTGGTCAAGCTGGTAACCATTCGTCTTTTGCTTTCTCTTGCATGTACTTCACAGTGGCCATTACATCAGTTGGACATCTAGAAAGCATTTTTTCATGGAGATCTTGAGGAGAATGTCTTCATGCAGCAACCCCCGGGGTTTTGTAAATACAAAAAAAATAATCAATTTATAGACCCAAACAAGCCCTTAGAGCTTGGTTTTCCAAGCTAACCAATAAGTTGATTTCTTTGGGTTTTCATGGCTCTATATCAGATTCTTCATTATTGTGATGCCCCCAACATCCACTTTGGATGGAACAGAGACTTAAAGCGTTGGGACATGCAACACAAGGTTACATACTCCTGTACATGACAATTAATATGCAATGCATCCTAGTATGCAACTAACAATATTCAATAATCGTAGCGGAAATAAAAGTGAAAGTATAACTTATACCAAAATAACTAAAAACATACCGATTTCATTAGTAAACACCATGTTCAAAATACCAATGTAGCATAGAGTTAGTACAACTAAGAGTTAAAGTCAAATCATTCTCTTCATGTGATCTAAAGCATGAAGAACTTGGGCTATAAATATCAGGATTAATTCCAATCTCCTTTCAAGGTTCGGTTAGTCCTCAATTAGTCAGATCCAGCGCTCCATCTAGCTCGATCTCCTCAAGACCTGGCACAACTTCTATCAATGATAGTGTTCCCACAAGAGATGAGATTTACTCAAAATCTCAGTAAGTTAAACAATCAACGTGCACAAATATAAATCAAGTGTGAAGAATGATAAATATGTAATGTATGAAATGCAGAAAGAAAATCAGTATGCATGTTTCCCATCCAGATTCCTCAACATTTCAGAAAAATGGAAATACTGGTTTTCCTCCAATAAACATTTTTGCCATCATTTTTTAAAACATAACTTCCATCATTAACTTTCATCATTATTAGCAATAACATTATAACATGTGATAACGTCACAGTTTCCTAAATGCGCTATGAGTACCTGCCGGTGATTGTAGTACAACTCACGTTGAAACTATGTTGTCCATAGACTCGTTCTCAATGCATTGGTAATATAACATAACATCATAAAAATCATAATGTGTAGATCCACTAGCGTCAAGTGTCATAACATGTTGACTTCGCTCCGGCATTCTTTAAAAAGAACCAATTTAAAGCCTATTGACTCTTCTTCGTCAACTCAAGAGTTACTACTTTATTATTAAACACTCCAGAGTGGACATAGGAGTTCTACTAGGATAATTCCCCATCATAGCCTTTGGGGTAGTGATAAAAATTATTTTCATGTTATGGTTAAAAAATGTTTCCATGACATGTGCATATGCAGCAAACTTTCATGCAATAACGATGTTTATAGAAGCAATATGCAAAAAATAATGGTGAAAAATATCACATATCATATAACATGATATTTTATGCTCAAAATGATAATTGAAATACGAATGAAACATTTATCAATAATTCATAAATAATTTATCAATGTCTAAGTTAGAGGCCAACTTACAAACTTCTTGAGTAATTTGCAAAACGTCGTAACAGCTAAAATCAAGTGCATACTAAGTTAGGATTAATACTTATATGGTTGAGCTTCAAAATCAAAGGTTTCAAAAATGGGCATTTACAAAAATACCTTTAGACTTTCAAAAATTGCCATTAAGGCCCTAAATTTTTAGTAATTACAGATGAACTCCAAATTTAACCAAACTTCATGGATTTCATATTTTTGGCATTCTAAAATCAGCTATGCCCTTGGATTTTCAAAAATCAAAGTGGAACTTGTCCAAACAGTCCAAACTTGTGGCATGTACTTTAGTTGATGCCTAAGTGTGTTTTCAACTATTGATCCCTATGAATACAAGCATATAGGATTTTCTTTATTAACAAATGTTCACTAACATCTTTAATGATATAGTGAAGGCTAATTCTTGGATAATCAAGTTCATCCCAACACGTAATCATGGCTAAAATATCCTTAGTCTCCAATTTATACAAAACCGATTTATATTTGATGAATAAAACAAGATAGATTTAATACCTAACATGGCATGTTTTTAATCACAATTCAAACCTTACATAATCATTCCAAGACATTAAGAAATCATATCAAATCATGCTTAAGACAGCCATAGCTAAATTTTCACTTAAAAACATTTAACCATTCAAACCAACCTTTAATGACCCGGTTTTGAACTAAGCATGATAACCTTTTCAAAACTCAACCAAATTTCGTACCAACACTTGGAAACAAAACTTGACATGCTAACTAAGATCAAGAGCAAGAAAACTTATAAATTCAGTGGCTTTCCACGCACTCAAGACATGTGATACCCTGCTCCTTCCTTTTTACGTACGCTTCTTCTTTCTGACGTATGTCCCGTCTTTATGAAGTAAGCAAATCCCGAGGGTAGAGATTTTGTGATTGTCTGCCCCTTCTATCTAGTGACTGCGAGACTCGTCATGCGTGTCGAACCATGATGGCGTGTTAAGAAAGATATCGTGTGACTTTTAGGGCACACCCAATATTTTAAATATGCTGGAAATATTTATAAGGAGTATTTCCAGTATTATTGAATTAAGATTGATCTTAAATACGACAATCATAATATTCTTGAAGAGCTCCAAAAATATTATAATCATCGAAAATCATTTTAATATTATTATTTAAGATATTATGAGATTTAATTATGTTAAAAGCTTTTATTAATCAAATGGTTTTATTCTCTTTAATATGTTAAGTAAGACTTCATCATTTTATTAATGATGAAGAATATTATTTTATAAACTAAAGTTAGTTTAAAATAATATTCTACCTTAATTCCTCTAAGTGCTTTTAATTAAGTTAATGTTTTACACATTTTCAAATCAGTGTTTGAGATCCATCGTTAGATTGTTTCGTGGATCCCCAGATGAAAGGACTGGGTTAAATACCCAGACCCCCTCTCTTTCTCCCTCGTTTCCCGTAGCTGTCTCTCTCTCTCCTCCCTCTCCCCAGCGTACGTCGTACGTTGTCCACCCCCATGCTCGATTCTTCCGTAGCTCAGCCAGGCGCTGTCGTGCGTCACCAGACCACACCGCTGGCACCAGCAGCTCCACCTCATGCCGGTGAGTCCTCCCATGCCAGCCTCTCTCTCCCACGCTCCCTCTCTCTCTCCGTTGGCCATGCACAGCCCTAACGGGCTCAGGGCTTACTGTGCCACCGTGCACCACCCAATGGCGCCACCACCTCCATGGCAGCTTCCTCTTCCACCAGCCATCACCCTCCAGCGAGCTCAGGCCCTCCCATGTAGTCACCTTCCCCGTCGCACGCACAAGAGACCCACGCACGGCTTCACCGTGCGCTGCTTCTAGCACCGCCGTACGCAGCACCCACGACCACCAAGCACTACCATGGACCTCCCCTTTCCTCCCCCTTCCTCCTCCACATGACCCGTGGCCAGAAGCCCCTCCTCCACACACGGCTTCCCCTTCTCCAAGCACGGATTGCACAGCTCTCACCACTGTGCACCGCCACCCACGGCAGATGACCACCACCTCCAGCCTCTTTAGGCCACCACCGAGCTATCCCAACCTCCCATAGCCCCAATCTACCACCCATGCACGCACACTCTCTCTCACAATCCCATGGCTTCTCCTCCATCGTGTGGCCAAATCCGCTGCCGTGAACCACCACGGCGCCACCCCAGTGCCACCATGAGCTCCACTAGCAACCCCTCAACCCAACCCTAGGTCCAAACCACCACATCGAGTGGTGGGTAGTTACTGCACGTGATGGACAGCCACTGCGCGTGCCTGACCGCCACTGTACACGGCTAGATCCACCGTGTTATACTCCTTTCCACCATCACAAGGCCACCAAGAGCCCTTCCAAAACCACACCTAGCTATCCAACCCTAGGTCCAAACCACCACGTCAAGTGAAGGGTAGTCACTGCACGTGATGGACAGTCACTGCGCGTGCCTGACCGCCACTGTACACAGCTAGATCCACCATGTTATGCTCCTTGCCACCATCACAAGGCCACCACGAGCCCTTCCAAAACCACACCTAGCTATCCAAACACCTAAACAGTTAACGTACGTGGGTAAGCCGCCACGTACGACTCTTCCGACATCATCGGCTGTGGCGATCAATGAGCAACGCACGGGTTATCCCGTCTATGGTATAACCCTCTATCCCTCGTTAATTATGTAGATATTGATTAGTGGACTAGGTTGTGGACTGTATTGTTGGTATTTGTGGAGTTGTGGTATTGTGATGTGGTGTTGTGTGATGAAGTGTTGGGCATTCTGTGTAGTGAAGTGTTGGGCACATATGTGTTGGGTGGAGATGTGTTGTGCCATGTAGTGTACTGTGAAGTGTTGGGCATAATTGGGAAGTGTGCTGTGAAGTGTTGTGGACTGTGCCGTGTAGTGTGGTTGTGGAGTATGTGTTGTATTGGTAACGTGGCAGATGGAATGGAAATAGTACACGCTGGGTGTACTTTGTGTGTGGCGTAATGTGAGACAAGGAGAGTATATGTAAAATATACCCTTCTGGCATGTTGTGGAACAGGATGAGTATGAGTGGAGTACTCAGTGGCTTAGTGCGTGTAAAAGGAGTACACGTGGAGTGTACTCCATGTGGGGGAGTCATGTACCATATGGCGAGTATGCCATAGTGGTGATGTGGCGTAGTGTGTGTGACGGGAGTACATGTGGAGTGTACTCCATGTGATGGAGTGATGTACCATAGGGCGGGTACGCCATAGTGGTAATGTGGTGTAGTGTGTATGAAAGGGGGGTACACGAGGAGTGTACTCCATGTGGTATACTGATACACCATATGGCAGGTATGCCATAATGGTGATGTGGCGTAATGCATGTGAAGAGAGTACACGAGGAGTGTACTCCATGTGATATAGTGATGCACCATATGGAAAATATGCCATAGTGGTGATATGGCGTATGTGAATGGAGTACATGAGGAGTGTACTCCATGTGGTATAGTGATGCACCATATGGCGGGTATGCCATAATGGTGATGTGGCATAGTGTGTATGAATGGAGTACATGTGGAGTGTACTCCATGTGGTGGAGTGATACACCATATGGCGGATATGTCATAATGGTGATGTGGCATATGTGAATGGAGTACTCAATGAGTGTACTCCATGTAGTATAGTGATGCACCAAATGGCGGGTATGCCATAGTGGTGATGTGGCGTATGTGAAGGAAGTATACATGGAGTGTACTCCACGTGGCAGCAACACTCAGTGTGGCAAGTCATAGAGATAAAGATGGTTATGTGATTGATGGGTGTAGAATGTGATGGGTAGCATCGGGAACTGTGGAACAGTGTCCCAAAGTAGTTATGGCGTAGCCTGTAGTCTGAGGTGGCAAGTGTCACCGTGATGGACTTATGGCTAGGAGTATGCGTGAAGTAGCAAAACAGGTGTAAGAGTGTATAGCGGAAGCATGACTGAGGAATGTCACGAAGTGACATGACTATTGACAGTCTTGCTTGTGATGGGCGAAGTAGCGGAGCAAGTGTGAGAGTACGCAGCGGAAGCATGACTGGGAAACGTCACGAAGTGACGTGGTTATTGGCAGTCATGCTTATGAGGGGTGAAGTGTTACAGTGTAGGAATGGCGTAACGGGAACGTGACAAGATGACACGATGTGACAGGAGTACGTGAGGAATTCTACTCATGATGAGTTAGGAGTTGATGCAGCAGAATGTTGGGTGACGCGACAAGGTCACAGTGTAGCTCTGGAGCAATCTCGGGCTATGTGACTTGAAGTAATGTGTAGTTGTAGATGGAGTCTTGTCGTGTTAAGTGTTAGGATGAACTGTCAAAAGGGACGGGTAGCATGAAGAGTCATGCTAGCCGAGTTAAGAGAAGATTGGTATCAGAGTATGGCTCTTGTCCCTACGAGCAGGTGATCAACACGTTATATGTTGATCTTAGGTGATAAAGGGGTAAGGCACATGTGTAACATGGTGAGACACATGTGTCGGACGGATTCATCATATGTAATGGGTAATCTGTCATGAGTATAGTTACATGGTGCTTGAGCCTCAGAGTTGGCTTAGAGCCGTGTGGCTTGTATGGATGGGAATGAGGATTATTATGGGCTAAGGTGCATGAAGATAGTGACGGGAGTATTATCTAGGATTGGGATGCGTGATTCCATCAGTCGGAATCATGCGCCGGAATGTGGTTGTAAGAAAAATAAGACGAACGTCTTAGTGTCTTAATCCTAAGGTGAATCATGGGTTCACTTTAGTGGATGAGCACTCGAGGCAAGACTTTGAGTTGGAAGATGTGGTGACCATAAGTGGTCCCCGAAGGGTTTAACATAGTAAAGGGCACGTAAGTGCACGAGATAGAAGGAGAGTGTTCTAAGTGATGTGTAGCTCCATTTCTAGTTAAGTTGCTTATGTATTAGATAAAGAATGATGCTAAGGTATGTGTATGCATGTAGGTTGCCATCTGACAAGCACATGAATGGACTGCATGACATGCAAGTAGCATGGAGTCTAGGTAAGTGTTACGTTCATACTCTTCTAGAGTTTTCCAAGATACACGAAACACTTTTCCTTTAAGATGCTTACGAAAAGAAACGAAAGATGCTTTAAGAAAGAAAATGCTAAGTGTTTAAAGGTATAAGTATGTACGGGCCCTCCGTGGCAGCCCCTGGTTACACAACCAAAGTATTAATTGTACGCATGTGAATGGATGACTATACACTGTATCTATTGTATGTATTTTCTAAGAAAATCCATAAACTGATGAAAATGCATGAAAGGCATGACAACGTATGCTTTTATGGATCCTATGAATCAACGCTTTCATGTGCGCCACGGGGTGATGCTTGTGAATGCCATGATTGATGACGTTCAAGGTGACGCTTATGGATGCCATGAAAGCTGACGTTTAAGCCCATGTATGTTCTTAAATGAAGTTTTCCATGAACGAATTGTTAAAGAAAGGATAGAATTGAAATGAACTGAAAAAGGAAAAGATGATTTCGGGCTTACGCCGCAAACGATGTTTATCTCATGAAAAGAAATGCTTTTACGCCCCAAACGATATTTTCCCATGAAAAGAAAGGACTATTAAATGAAAGAATGAACTGAATGAAAGCGCCAACTCTTTCGAGCTGACATGAACGAATTAATGAAAAGTAAAGAAAGACATGAAAGCATGAAATGTATGAAGATACGTAACGACCACATGAATGAATGAAAAGGGTACCATTGAATGGGCAGATTGCAATGCCAGGTAAGTAGTACTGGAAGTGCATCCAGTGTTGCCCCCTATGAAAGGGATTCCCTACCTGTGGCCATGGGCGGAATCTGGGTCCAAAGGAAGACTGCTAACCCCAACACACGGGGTGTAATAGTGTGTACTGGCCTATGAAAGTGATAAGAATGAATGGATGTAGGCATGCATGTATGAAGGCACGAATGCACGAACCTTTAAGAAATGAAGGCACTGATGGGGGACACGTTTTAAAGAAAGGAAAGTCTTTTGAAAGAAAAGCCCCGTCCAGTGACGTTTTCAAAAGAACGCACGTATGCACGTAAACATGCACGAACTCTTGAAGAAATAAAGGCACTGACGGGAGAAACGTTTTACGAAAAGGATGCCCTGTCCAGTGAAGTTTTCAAATGAACGCATGTATGATACGTATGCATGCACAGAATAGTATGTACGAGTGATGAATGCATGTTTGAAAACCTATATTGTTATATTTTAACTGTATGAAGTAATGCTTACGAGTCTTCAACTCATTTTAGTTTTTATGCATGTCCCTCCCCCCACAGGAACTGCATGATCAGGACGGACACGGCCCATGTGGAAGAGCACAGAAGTCTAGGCACGAGTTTTAAACGTACAAGAGGCCTTCTATTGTAAACATTAATGTTTTCCGCTGTAAACCTCTTTTATCCCAAAGCACATTTTAATTTATAAACGTAGAGTCTCTCACCCTGGGTATGCAAGTGAAAAGTTTTAAATTGGATGGTAATTCCTGTCGTCCTTTAATAAAAATATTTTGTAAAAAGTCCAACCACAAGGACGGGCGTTACAAGACAGCCTTGTTCATGAACACTCAAGAAATCACCAAAACTCACTCGGTTTCACTCTATTGTTCACTAAGGGGGAGAAATGCTCTCAAGACTCAAGGGGAAGCTTGGAGTTGAGCTGTGGAGGAAATGAGGAAGTGAGGGAGGTATTTATAGGGTTCAAGAGGGGAGGAGATGTTGGCCTTGGTGCTTGGTGATATGATGTTGAAGGAGGTGGCGTGGGGTGGTGGCTCAACCATGGCAGATGGTTGGTTAAATTCCAACCCAACTGGTGCCCACTCAAACTAGACTAAGGTGCACTCAGTTTGATCGATTGAATTGGTTAGTGTAACCAATTTCATCCAAAGCTCATATTGAGTTTGAAGGGGTCTCATGAGGTGTTTAAGCACCATATTACCCTTGAGGTCAAGCCATAAAAATATTGGACCAAAAGGCAAAACAGTCCAAGTATTCAAAGAATAATGCACATAGTCGATTGACGCAAAGTTTAGGGTTTGACATGTCATTTTCCGTAATGACATGTACGGAGGTTTAGCTAGGGTATTATTAATGTCTACGTATGATGAAATGAAATAATTAATCAAGAAAATTTTGAATTAGAAGGTTAAGAAAAGATTAAACAGAATTAAGTTTCAAAGCATGACTTAAAGTTCACTAACCTCAAGCATGATGGTTAATGTTCTTAGCCAACTTTCAAAACTTAATTTGGGTACTAAAGGTATGATGGATTAGGGTCTAATACAAGACTTCTTTTGCATTTTATTTCAGCTCTTAGTCAGTTTTTCCCTATTAAAGATTTAGGGCCACTTCACTATTTTCTTGGAATATAGTAGTGGTCTTTTTCTGACTCAACCTAAAAATATTTCTGATTTGCTGACCCGCACAAATATGTGCAACTCCAAAACTACATCCACACCTATGTCACCTTCGGTTAAATTTTCTACACTTGAAGGATCTTCCTTTAAAGATCCTCATCTATACAGAAGCATTGTTGGTAGCCTCCAGTATCTAGCTTTCACTGGCCAGATAATTCCTACGATGTCAACAAAGTTTGTTATATATATGCACTCTCCACGCTTGCCCCATTGGCAAGATGTAAAAAGAATTATTCAATATCTCAATCTTACTCGTAATTTTGGTTTGCACTTTGGTCCTTCTTTCTCTCCAAAATTATCTACATTCTCTGATGTTGACTGGGCCAGTTGTCGTGATGATCGTAAGTCCATAGGAGGGTATTATGTGTACTTTGGCTCTCACCTAATTTCTTGGGGCTCCAAGAAACATCCCACCATTGCTCAGTCTTCAATTGAAACCGAATATAAGGTTGTAGCCAATACAGCAAGTGAGTTTCTTTGGGTTCAGTCCCTTTTGACAAAACTTGGCATTTTACTCTTTCATCAACCAATTCATGGTGTGATAATTTAGGAGCTACCTACTTAACTGTAAATCCTGTTCTACATGCACGTACTAAACACATTAAGTTAGACTACCATTTTGTTCGAGAATGAGTGGCAGATAAAGAACTTCAAGTGGTATTTATCTCCAGTAAAGATCAACTTGCAGATATCTTTACTAAACCATTGTCATTAGCAAGATTTTCTCAGTTACGCTCAAGGCTCACAATTTGTCCTGTGGCGCTTGAGGCGAGGGGGGCTATTAAGGCACTACCTATTACCACAACACAAAATGAGAAATTGCACAAGGCACGACCACAACACAGTAGCGCACTCCCTCCTGCCACAACGGACAATGACAAAATGCACGAGGCACGTCCCGATCATAGCAGCATCATACCAGAGGAGTCCAACATTGCTTCTTTACAAGAGTCCAAAATAATAGATTGTAATGGTTGTGGTCCCGAGCTGTGGTCCCAATCTTGTACATAGCTAGCTATCATTTGTTGTGTAAATAGAGCTGATAATAGCCATACATGTACTAAGGAAGAGTTTTGTAATTTACTGTATTTTCTACAATGAAATGAATCTTACTGAGACCTTTTCATAAACATGTATCCTACATTCTCTTCTACTTACTCTGACAAAGATCAACGAGGGAAGAAAAAAAGAAGGGACCAAAGAGATCCTAATAGTATGATTTTTTCTACAAGCTTGCATGAGAGTGATTGTAGAGAGCTTAGTGAAAATAGAGAACTTGTATTAAACTCTACTTATAGATTTTGCACACCAAGACCCAGGAACGTAGGCCACTGTGCCAAACCATATAAATTCTTGTATCATTTATTTTCGGTCAATATCATTAGGTTAATCATAGATAAACACTTTATACATTGCCCCAATCAAACACCACAATAATGAGAGAAGAGGGTCATACAACCATACTATTGATCTCACGAGGCCAAAAAAGGCATCAATAATTTGGCACATTTGTCAGATCAATTAGTCATTCTTCAAATGAAGGGTCAAATGATCCATGAAAAAGCAAGTGGATGAAGATGAAGAAGTCACTTGGTAAGATGAATATAAGCGTAAGGACTCAAAGTATTGATGTCCACATATGCGTTTCATATTGAATCTGCGAGCTGGAAAGCGTGGAGCCCTCCAGTTTCTCATGTGCATGGGGCCCTCCAATACCTGATCACACATGAATGTGAGTATGGAGGAAAACTACAAAGGCAGGCATGGAGCCCACCATCACCATATGCACAAAAGTGCATGCACATTGCATGCTTATGAATGAAGGCCATAAGGGCGAGTGCCCAACCACCACTGCATGTGTGTCATGTGCATAATGTGCATGCAGGGATTGCAATATCCTGATCATAACGGGGTGCATTGGCTAGCGCGATTGTCCAATTGGCAGGAATGAACTCGAGCATCTATAGACTTTGCATCTGCAAGCAAAGCATGAAAGCGTGCGCCCATGGTACTTAGGGATCACTTGGCAAGCTTGCCCACTACATCTCTAACAGTAGGCTCCAGGCTCTCCATGGCCTAGATCCAGGAGTGAGTTTAGTGCTCAGAACACCCATAGCACTTGCAATGTTGCGCTTTGGTGCCAACAACTAAAGACCTTGACTCAGCAAGCTCCTCAAAAGCAGATGGTGCTCGCCACCCCGATAAGCACCATAAGGCAAAAGTGCTTATGGTGAGCATGGTGAAAGAACAAAAAGTGCCACCACCTCAGCGAGAACCATGAAGGGGAAGCCAGTGCTCAAAACCTCAATAAGCATTGTGAAAGCATAGAAAGTGCTCACGACAAGGACGAGTGAAAGCATGGAAATTATTTATCACTTCAACAAGCATCGTGAAGGGGAAGCCAATGCTCTCAACCTCGACGAGTACTATGAGGAGCATGAAGCTTGCCATCCCAGTGAGCTTCATGGAAACAGCAAGAGCTCACCACTTTGGCAAGCTCCATGGGGGCAGAATAGCTCGCCACCTCGAGAAGCTCATTGAAGCCAATGGGAGTTTGCCACACAGACAATCTCTATCGTTCAACCCTGGGGCCATCGCAAGCATCATAACTCATGATGTCAAATAAATGGTAGGCAAGCTCAGACTTCACCCACCATGGTTTACAAAGGTGAACATTACTACCCGCAACCTCAAGAACTAGTGGGAGAGTAGTTTTCTCGCAACTAATGTGGTTAGAGTTACATGCCACTAACATGAAGCTCCTCGCCCCCTTTAACTGATGCATGTAGCCATGCCACCATGGGACGGACCCACTAAACTCTATGCAATGGACTCATGAAGATTGCGTGCGTGAACCATTATGCTCACAAAAATCTCACAAAGACGAGAATCTTTGTGATTAAGCTGTATGGGCTAAACGTTCGGAAAGGGAGTATAATTTCATCCCTAAGGCCATTGAGAAAACAACTGACTTTATAATGATCTGATAACACCCTTAATTTTCTGGATAGGTTTTGAAATTGGGTCTCTTATACTCATCAACAGATCCAGTTTGTTTCAATCTCGTGAGGGCCTCCATGGGGTCATCATCATAAAAACTTGGCCCAAAACCTAATGAGTGGCGCCTTGACAAAAGTATCCCACTCAACTATTACACCCGGTGTTTGCACCTGTTTAGAATGGTTTGTGTGCATGATGAGGTTTCTCCCGGAGTCTGATAATTGTTCTTCTTTTGATGCTCCAAGGTGAGAGTTGAAATCTACTGGGTGAGGGATTCAGATTGGTGTTTTAAAGCCATCATCTCTATTTCTATAATTTTAAATTGGGACTCAGTTGATTTCTTCAAGGAATATAATCCATCATGTAACTGGTTCAATCATGTTCCTTCAGCCATTGTTGTGATTGGAGATCGATGGCTCTGGATACCAAATGGTAATAGTTAAAAAGGAAAAAATAAGTGTCACTTAGAGGGTGAAGGGCCTCTAGAGAAAGAAAGAAGGAAATATAGTTTTGGATTAAAATCATCGATAGTTATTGTTCCCTTATAAAAGGGTATGTGAAAAAAAAAATCTATGGAAAGCAATTGAATGACAATCAAAGTTAAAGATATTTCCCATTCATAGCCAATGAGAATTGAATAAATCTTCACAACCTCCTCACACTCCATACTCTACTTTTTTTTTTTTAATTTTTATTATTTTTTTCTTTTGTCAAATATTTATTATATGAATAATGAATAGAAAATTTGAAATAATTTAAAAAGAATAAACTCAAAAAAATTTTAAAAAAATATATTAAAAAATTTTTAAAAATGTGGAGCGTGGTGGAGGTTGTGTAGCAAAACTCATGAGAATTTATTACAATTAACTTACAAGAAATAACACTATAAAAATAAAGTCTTCTAGAAGAGTTCCACCACGTCAACAAGATACCATTTACTTATTGCTCTGATCTCCACCATTTCTTCCATCAACGATCAGCAACCAATCCTATTCAAAATTACATCTCTAACTCTCCCATCTCATACTTTAAATTGCAACTACGTCAGGCAAGCTATGTTCATGTCCGGCAACTCTAGGTCTTTCATTCATCGGTCACGTCTTCTATTACACAATGAAGATGAAGCTAAAGCTGCAGGTCGTTCATCTTCTGGTGTTAGTCACACAATAGCTACAAGTTGTCTAGTAGAACATCCACTAGCAAAACTGAAATGTGAGAAAGGATGACTTTTCTGCTATTTTTGTTTTACTTGTATTTTGAATTCATTATTCTTTATTCTTGGTACATATTTTTTGTTGCTTAGCTGGCTGCTACTTGATATAGATTTAGTTAGTTGTTAGAGAGTCAGAGTGTATATGAGGCCTCTTTTCATTCTTTTCTAATTGATTATTCATTCAGTGGAATATACAGCTTTTCCTCCATGCATCGTGCTCTCTGAAGCTCTGTACCTTCTTCCTTAATTTCTGGAAATTCTTACATGGTGTCAGAGCTTGAGAGCGATTATTCATGGAGGACCCACTAAATACTTTTGAAAATGCTTCTTCTCACACAAACGTAAACCTAAATCCTTTGTTCTGATTCCTGAATCTTGGGGACTTGGTATGCCAATAATTATGCGACCTACTCGTGCCATGGGTCGAGCACTCTGTGCCAAGAACAAGTTGGGTTTTGTCAACGGCACCATCCTGCAGTCTACTGATCCAGAGGATCCACTTCTTGAGCTCTGGTAACATTGCAATGATATGGTGGCATCATGGATCCAAAATTCAATCAACCCATATATCAAATCGAGCGTCATCTTCGTTGATGATGCCCGTGAGATTTGGCTAGATCTTCAGGATTGCTTTTCTCAATGAATTGCCCTCGAATTTTCAAGCTTAAGAAGACTCTGGGCAGTCTCTTCCAAGAACACGATTCAGTAAGTGTTTACTATGTTAAGCAGGAGACACTCTAGGATGACCTTTCAATTTAAGATCCAATTCCTGTATATAATTGTTGGAGTATGAAAATTCTCATAGATCGTTACCAACATGATTCTGTAATCCAACTTCTCATGGGTCTGCATGATTCCTATTCTAATGTTTGTGACCAGATTATGCTTTTAGATCCCTTGCCTTATGTGACTAAGGTGTTCTCGTTAATCCAATAGCAAGAACGTCAACACCAAATGATTTCCAATACCCCATCTCCTGAATCTATGGCCTTAGCAACTGAGAAACCATTTCCCAATTCTAAATTTCTTTCCAAGTCTAGGCCTATTCAAAAAAGAGAATGCCCCTACTATAGCCATTGCTTGACCAGGGCATTTACTTGAAAACTACTTCAAAGTTGGTAATGTCGAGGCACTTGTGTGCTCCCACTGTCATTTGCTTGGTCACATGGTTGTGAAATGCTATAAGTTGCATGGGTATCCATCGGGCCACAAATTTTCAACAAACCTCAAAGCCCTAGAATGTTTGCTAATCAATTTAGTTTTTTCCCTTTTTTGAACCTGAGGAAATCAGTGTTGAGAGAGTGGGTTCGACTAAATCTCAGTATGAACAAATAATGGCATTACTTTAGCCAAGGGAGTCTCCAACTGCTACCCAACATTCTGCTAATCAGATTCAGTCCAATTTCCACCCTGCTTCAACTTCCAAACTATCTGGTATTTCCCTTTGTTTCTCTACTTACACACACAAACCTTTAAAATTGAGTGACACCCATTGGGTTATAGATACAGGGGCAACAGATCATGGTCGGTTGCACCTATTTTCTTACCACCATCACAGCACATGTCTCTTATTTAGTAAAGCTTCCAAATGGGAATGAGGTCCCTATCACACGCAGTGGTATTGTTCAATTAACAAAAACAATTTTCCTGAAAGAATTTCTATGTGTTCCATCATTCACCTTTAACCTTCTTTCGGCCAAGAAAATTGCTGCCTCCCTCACCTGTTGTCTGGTTTTCCTTTCTGATTGTTGTTTTATTCAGGACCTTTTATCTTGGACAACGATAGGGAAGGTTGAAGTGAGGAATGGCCTATACCACTTGCTAAACACTGAAGTGTCTTCCTCATCTCTAGCCACTACTCTTTCACATTTTTTACATATGGATATCCCTGTTTCAACATCTGCTATGAACAATGTTACAGTTTCTGACCTTTGGCATTGTCGCCTAGGTCATCTTTCATTTCCTCATTTACGTTTGATTTCTAATACTATTGTAAAGAATAGTGTTTCTTTGGCTAATTAAAACCTTGTGGCATTTGTCCACTTGCTAAGCTTCATTGTCTCCCTTTTCCTGTCAGTCACGATAAAACTTCTGGAGCTTTTTAATTGATACACTGTGATCTCTAAGGACCATGCTCAATTGCTGCATATGATGGTTCTAAATATTTTTTTAAGTATAGTTGATGATTTCACACAAAGCACCTAGCTATATTAACTTCACAACAAATCAGAAACTAGAAAGTGCATAGAGTCCTTTTATAATCTGGTGGAAACACAATTTGAAGTCAAAATTCAGATTCTAAGTATCACTCATCTGATTGAACTTCGTTTATCTGATTGAACTTCCTCCACCTGCTATTGTTCTGAAATCGTTCTTGGCAAAAGTTATTGTTAATAGGCTTAAAATTATTTTGCCTAAGGTGGTCTCAGATTGTCAAAGTGCTTTTGTGCCAGGACGATTAATTACGGACAATGTGTTAGTAGCGTATGAATCTGTCCATGCAATAAAAAACAGGAAAAAGGGTCGTAAGGGTGTGATGTTAATGAAGTTAGGAATGAGTAAAGCATATGATAGAGTTGAATGGGGCTTCTTAGAACAAGTTATGTTAAAGCTTGGTTTCCACTAGAGATGGTTGAGCTTAGTGCTGTCATGCATTGGTTCAGTTTCTTATCGGGTTCTGGTTAATGGTTTCCCTACTAAGTCTTTTGTTCCTTCACACGGGTTGCGTCAGGGTGATCCTCTATCACCGTACTTATTTGTTTTATGCACTGAAGCTCTTTCCTCTTTATTGAGGAATGATGTTACTTGCCAAATGATTAATGGAGTTAAGGTATGCTCCCGAGCACCTGCCATTAGTCATTTATTTTTTGCGGATGATAGTCTATTATTCTGCCAAGTCACTTGTGTTGAGAATTTGGTTTTGAGGCAGCTTTTAGCCCTTTATGAATCTGTTTCTAGACAGCAATTAAATTTGGATAAAACTGAGTTGCTTTTCAGTCCTAATGTGAATGCAGATGTTGTTTTAGCTATTATGGATATATGGAATGTTTCTTCTGTACAACACCACTCTAAGTATTTGGGACTTCCTTCCTTCGTGGGGAGGTCTAGAAGTGCTACTTTTCAAGATTTAAAAGAGAGGGTGTGGGGTAAGCTTCAAGGGTGGAAAGAACTTTTACTTTCTCAAGCTGGCACGGAGATTTTGATTAAAGCAGTGGTTCAAGCATTCCGAACATATACTATGAGCTGTTTTTTGTTGCCTAAGCGAATTTGTAGTGTATTGGAGTCTATGTTTGCTCGTTTTTGGTGGGGACAAAAAAATTCTGAACGTAAGATGCACTAGCTGAGTTGGAAACAGTTGTGTAATTCGAAGTTTAGCAGAGGGATGGGTTTTAAAAATCTCAAAATGATTAATTTAGCTTTACTTGCTAAACAAGGGTGGAGGTTGTTGTTGGAACCTCAATCCTTGTTCTCTCGGGTCTTTAAAGCTAAGTATTTTCCCAATGGAGATTTTTTGCATGCTAGTTTACCAAGAAAGCTTCTTATGCATGGAGAAGCATTTATGCGTCTAAAGAAATTCTTTGCTCTGGTTGTACGTGGAATGTTGGTAAGGGTGATAAAGTCCGTATCTTGATAGATAAATGGCTGCCTATGAATGTTCAATTGCGAGCTCAGTCCACTCAGCATATTATTCATTCGAATACCACTGTTGATTATTTATTAATGCGTAATTTACCTTTGTGGAATAGGGAGTTGGTGTTTTCTATTTTTCCTACTAATGTGGCTGCCTCTATATGTTCTCTACCTTTGCTATCCAGACGAGAAGACGATAGACTCATGTGGTTGGGCAATAAGAATGGGGTATATTCTGTCAAGTCTGGATATTATGCAGCTCTGAAGTTGCTGTCTCAACATGATGGTCCTAGGAGCTCTCATTTCGAAGCTACTAAGTGGTTTTGGAGAAATTTATGGCATTTAAAGTTGCCTAATAAAGTGAAGAATTTTGGATGGAGAGCATGCAAGGATAGTCTACCAACACGCTACAATCTGCTGAGAAGAGGGATTTTACAATCAGCCCTTTGTGTTCACTGCAAGCAGTGGGAGGAAGATGCTTTCCATGCAATTTGTGGTTGTCCTTTAGTTCATGAAGCTTGGGCACAGCGCTGTCCACAGATTTTGCATCATTTACCGAAGGTGGTAAGCTTTTCAGAGTTGGTACGGATTTTGTTGAAATCTGATCCTAGCATAGTCCCTATATTTCTCAACATTTCATGGGGAGTTTGGAAGTATAGGAATCTAAAAAATTTCCAGAACTCTGAATGTTGTATCCTTGAACTTATAGATAGATGTCTTGGTTATGTTGAGAGTTATCTTCATGTGAAGAAGTGCCATGTAGTGCTGTATAAGGAAAAAGTTCTTTCGTGGACGGGTCCTCCTCAAGGAAAAGTGAAGCTTAATTTCGATGGTGCTTTATTTCATTCTAACCATTCAGCTGGTATTGGTGTTATTTAATGGAATGGTAATGGGGATGTTTTGATGGCTGCAAGTCGTAAGGAACATGGGGTTTTTGAAGTTGATGATATTGAAGCTTTAGCAGCTTTGCGGGGTTTGCAGTTAATTCTTCATTCGAGATTGTTGAATCTGATTTTAGAAGGTGACTCACTTAGTATTATTGAATCTATTTGTTCCAATGATGCTAATTTAACTAGAAGAGGGTCTGTGATTGATGAAATCAAAAGCCTTCTTAGTCGTTTTAATTCTTTTGAAGTTCTCCACGTTGGTCGTCAAGGGAATGAGGCTGCTCATCTATTGGCAAGACATCCTTATTTTATTGATGATACTTTGCAATGGTGGCATTCTTGTCTAGAGTTTATACAAGCTAGAGTTGCCTTGGGCGCTGCGGTGTAACTATGCAGTGTTTTATTTGTATTGACTTTCTTTATGAATGAAGTTATGTTGTTGTTATAAAAAAAAAAAAAACTACTGGACTTTCATTCTCAATCATTATAATCACTACCACCATTTCATTACTTTCCACCAGAGCATTGCACAAATTCTGAGATGTCATATTAATTCCTCTTGAACCCAAATTATTCAGTTGTTCAACACATTGATCAGTTTCTATACCATTCGATGAATTCCCTTCCTCACCATTAATTTCTTCAGTTTTCTTATTCTCTTTCTCAAATTCTACATTTACTTCTTTGAATTGCTTATCTTTTTTCCTCAGATTCTAGATGATTTTTATGAACCCAGATTTTCCTTCCTTTCCCTACAACCTGCTTCTCATTACCTTCACCAAACCTGCATGTCTTCTCATTATGCCCCTGGTGTTTACATAGAATACAATAACCTAGAAGCGTTTCATAAGCAATCTCCTAGAGCCTACTGTAGGCAGCCTAGGTGCTCCAATCCAAAATGATTCTAATGGTTTTTTCGTTGCATCCATTTCAATACATACCCATGCACATCTATCCAATTTGCACAACGAGTGGAATTATCTCTACGAATAACTTATTGAAGATAACGCCTATTTATGATGCAGTGTTTTCAATAAAGTCTATTAATAGTATTTTGTTATTATAGAGAAACTCTGTTATCGTGCATCTTGGGACAGGATGAGTTTTAATGCTCTGTAATTTTCAATGCTATTTATATAATGTATTTCTCCATCTATAATCAGTAGAACATCAGAATCAATCAACAAGTATTTTGGTTGACATTCTCCTCTATCTTTTTACTTCACCTCTGTACTAAAAATACCAACAGTTGGTATCAGAGCAGCTTTCGGTCTTTGGGATATGATGGCTGCGCTTGGTTCATCTGCAACTCTTCCCATTTTTTCTGGTGAAAACTATGACTATTGGAGCATAAAAATGAAAACTCTTTTCCTATCTCTTGATTTGTGGAATGTCGTTGAAAATGGAGTCTCTTCAGTTGCTGAAGGCACATCTGAAGGAGCTTCTGATCTTACCCAAGTCAGGCAAAGGGATGCAAAAGCCTTGTTTATTCTACAGTAGGCTGTGAGTGAGTCCATCTTTCCAAGGTTGATGAGGGCTTCTTCTTCCCAGCAAGCTTGGGAGATCCTGCAACAAGAATTTCAAGGTAATATCAAAGTTAAAATTATCAAACTTCAAGGGCTAAGAAGGGAACTTGAAAATCTCAAAATGAAAGAATCTGAGAATATCAAGCAATATTGCTCTAGAGTCATTGAAGTAGTGAGTCAAATGAGGGCTTATAATGAAAATATTTCAGATGAAAGGATTGCTCAGAAAATCCTCATAAGCTTGACTGAAAAATATGACCATGTGGTGGCTGCCATTGAAGAAGCTAAAGATCTATCTTCACTTTCTGTCACCGAGTTAATGGGCTCACTTTATGCTCATGAACAACGGATTGGCAGAAGGAATGAGGTGTCTTTGGAAAATGCATTTCAATCCAAAGTTAGTCTAAAGAATCAAAAGCAAAAGGAATTCAAGAAAAAGTTCAAGGGCACAGCCAAAGGAGGAGAAAATTCTCAAAAGAAGAAGGGAGAATTTTTACCTTGTGGTGCTTGCAAGAAGACTAATCATTTGGAGAAAGATTGTTACCACCGGGGCAAGCCACAATGCTCAAATTGCAAGAAGTTTGAGCATAAGTAGAAAGATTGCCGGTTCAAGAACAAAAATCAGCAAGCAAATTTCACCGAGGACAAGGAAGAGCAGTTGTTCTATGCTTGTCATGTTGCAGCCGAGCAAAGAAGAGAGTGGTTTCTTGACAGCGGGTGCAGCAACCATATGACACCAGATGGGAGCTTATTTTCTCAAATCGATAAATCTGTATGTGTTAAAGTAAAGCTTGGAAATGGAGATTTGGTGGAGTGAAGTAGTAAATGTACGATTGCCATGGAAACCAAGAAAGGGACTAGATTCATAAAAGATGTTCTTCATGTTCCTAGCCTTGATCAAAGTTTGCTAAGTGTTGGCCAAATGATGCAAAATGGCTATTCACTTCACTTTGAGGGAGAGCTATGTGTCATTCTTGATTTGAAGAAAAACAACCAAGTAGTGGCAGAAGTTAAAATGGGAAATGGGAGAAATTTTCCCATTACTTGGTAGTACCCAAGAGCAATGATGGTCAAATCTGATGAAACAACTCTTTGGCATCAAAGATTTGGTCATTACAACCTAAATGCCTTAAAGATGTTAAATCAGAAGAACATGATAAGAGATATGCCTTTGCTGGACCAAAACATGCCTACTTGTGAAGGGTGTATGATGGGAAAGCAACATAGGCAGCCATTTCCATCAGGAGAAGCATGGAGAGCAAAATCAGTACTTGAGCTAGTGCATACTGATCTGTGTGGTCCCATGAGGACACTCTCTCAAAGCCAAAACAGGTACTTTATGCTCTTCATTGATTATTTTTCAAGAATGACTTGGGTTGACTTTCTTAAAGAAAAATCAGAGGCTTTCAGTGTTTTCAAAAACTTCAAATTGCTAGTTGAAAATCAAAGTGGTCAAAAGATGAAGATCTTGAGAAGTGATAGAGGGGGTGAATTCAACTCAAGTAAGTTTGATGAATTTTGTCAAGAAAAAGGGTTGGAACACCAACTGACAGTTGCCTACACTCCACAACAAAATGGAGTCTCGGAAAGAAAGAATAGGACTGTTATGGAGATGACTAGGTCCATGCTAATGGTAAAGGGCATTCCAAAAAAATTCTGGGCTGAGGTTGTTAATACAGCAGTATATGTGCAAAGTAGATGCCCCACAAAGGCAGTGAAGGTTATGACTCCAATCGAAGCATGGAGTGGACACAAGCCAACTGTTAGTCACTTCAAAGTATTTGGATGTTTGTGTTACATTCATGTCCCTGAACAAAAGAGACACAAACTTGAAGAAAAGTCAGAGAAAGGGATTTTTCTTGGGTATAGCTCTCAATCCAAGGGATATCGGATCTTCAATCTCAAAACTCAGCAGCTGGTCACAAGTAGAGATGTTCAGTTTGATGAGCATTCAACCTGGAAATGGGAAGAAGAGTATGAACCAGATCTGACTCTTCGTGTTCCAATTATCGAGCAAGTTGAGGAAGAGCTTGAAACATCAGCTCCGAATGATCAACCTTCATCACCATTCTCGATTTTAGGAAGTGACAGCAGCTCAAGAAGTTCAGCATTTTCATCACCTGAGACTTCTCCAAGAAGATTCAGGGCATTAAACTAAATATATGAATCTTGCAACTTTAGTTCCATAGAGCCTGAAAATTATGCAGCAGCTTTTAAAGAACAAGTTTGGGTGGATGCAATGAAGGAGGAGATTAGAATGATTGAGAAAAACAATACATGGGAGCTAGATGCAAATCAGTAGCTACTCCTTTGACAACAATTGAGAAATTGAAGAAGGAAGATGGTGCAAAAGAAGCCGATGCAGCAGCATATAGGAGTTTAATTGGAAGTTTACTTTACTTGGCTGCCACTCGGCCTGACATCATGTATGCAACTAGCCTTCTCTCAAGATTCATGCAATGTCCAAGTCAAATCCATTTTGGAGCTGCTAAAAGAGTGCTGAGATACATTCAAGGCACAAAGGATTTCGGCATTTGGTATAAACCAAGTTCTCATTCAACTTTGACTGGTTTTACTAATAGTGATTGGGCTGGTTCTGTGGATGATATGAGAAGCACATCCGGGTATTGTTTTAATCTTGGAACTGGTGTGTTTTCATGGGGATCTAAGAAGCAAGGATCTGTAGCACAATCCACAGCCGAAGCAGAGTATGTGGCTGCTGCTGGAGCTACAAATCAAGCTATTTGGCAGAGTAAAATTCTCAAAGATATGGGTGCAAAACAGCAGCTACCAATTGTGATTTATTGTGATAACAAATCAGCAATAGCTATGGAAAAAGAATCCTGTCTTTCATAGCAGAACTAAACATATTGCAATCAAGTATCATTACTTGAGGGAAGTAGAAGCAAAAGGAGATGTGAAGTTGAAGTTTTGTAAGTCTGAAGAACAAGTTGCTGATATTTTCACAAAGGCACTTCCAAGAGACAAATTCCAGTTGTTGAGGCTCAAACTTGGAGTGTCAGAAAAATGCATCAAGGAGGAGTATTGAAGATAACGCCTATTTATGATGCAGTTTTTTCAATAAAGTCTATTAATAGTATTTTGTTATTATAGAGAAACTCTGTTATCGTGCATCTTGGGACAGGATGAGTTTTAATGCTCTGTAATTTTCAATGCTATTTATATAATGTACTTCTCCATCTATAATTAGTAGAACATCATAATCAATCAACAAGTATTTTGGTTGAAGTTCTCCTCTATCTTTTTACTTCACCTCTGTACTAAAAATACTAACATAAATCTCCTAAACAATGCAGTGAGAATTTTCAAAAAAGAAGAGTGATATAATTTTGGGGGTAAACCTGGCTACAACACCCAAATAAGAACGCAGGCTGGTTCTTCTTCCTCGTTGAAAGCAGGAGTCGAGTGGAATGGCTGGTAAGCCACACCATCCACATCACAAGCCTACCTCGAAATCGCTTTGATGAAATCCACTTTAGAAGACAAAAGGACGAAAACGTTTTGAGGTTTTCTCATAGCCGGAACAATAATAGAACCTGACAAACCCTATCTATTTCAAATAAATCCTTTTATAGCATCAAGAGAGGGGCGTTGCCAAAGGAACTTTAGAACAATAGAGAACTGAAATGGCAGAGCAGATCGTTCCACTTCCTCCTTGGAAAACAGAAAATAGAGTTCCCCATTTATCACCTTTGGTGGTCGCATAGACACTTTCACCTCCGGCAGCAGCTACGGAGTTGCCAAGACAAGATCAGCGAAAGTAGAAAGTCCGACGTTGGCCTAAGTCCTGCAGGACCTCAGCGGAGGCCATGAAGGCCCCAGTCGCAAACCCTCATCAAAGGAAAACCTATGTTATTTTTAGAAAGTCACTCTTGGTATTTTAAGACTTGATTTGGTATTTGACACGGAAATTAGGAGCTGTCATATGTTTCATATGTAATGTTAAAATTGCTCATGTTGGTTGGTTTGGATTATGGGCAACTCATTCTATTGATCTCAAGTTTTGGGTTTAGGAATGTTATATATGCAAATATAATTTTATGATCATCTTAGTGAGGTGATATAAATCTTATCAAGTTTGTTAATTAAGAAACAAGAGCCCAGTTTATTTGCTCAATGATTTTAGATTGACTCAAAGACCTGTAGATTATGTGCACTTTGATTAGCTTGTAAGCTTTTCACTTTGTTCGTATACTTGTAGCCATTGGTTTGTTACTTGGATTATGAATTTAAGTGTTGTGCTAAACAATGGTGGCAAGTATCCTTATAAATTGAAGTGTTTTTTATTAGTTTTTTCACCCCACTTTTGCCATATTTCTTAAGTGGACAATTGTATATATATGGTATTGTACACCTTGTTTTGAACATGGTTTATAGTAGTGCGGCAATGTAGGATTGTCATTTTTTTTCTGTAAAAAGTTCTAATTTTGGGGGTGATTGAGATTGGCTCATTGACACCTATATAATATCTCATTTTCAACCTAGTGAGATCGAAACATAGAGAGAATACTTCAACTTTTGAGAATTATGATTGGAATCCATGATATTAGTGGTCGTTCTTGAATTTATTTCATCTTTATGTCGTTAGCTAGGGCATAGATCGCTTGGGTCATTGGTTTTGGGCCAAAAAAACTTATTCCAACATTCTATGATTTAAAGATCAAGGCCAACGTACGAGTCCGACTTTGAAAGCCATTTTCAGATGGCTAAACAAACAGAATTATCAAAATTATGGATGCAAATAAAACCATAACTTGTGATTCTAGTCACGACTACAAAATTACCGTTCTTCCAAAAAGTTTAAATTGATAAGAATAGGTAGATTTAATCATTTATATTCATTTAACACTCTCACTCACTTGTAGGTCAAACTACCCTTCAATAAATGGGCTTAACAAGTAAAAAGTTTAATTAAATAGATAAAATGTAGAGTCAGGACTTGAATTCAAAACTTTTGTTCTGATACCATGTGAAAACAATACCACCCCAAAGCTTAAACCTAGAGAAAGTGGTAGATTTAATCATTTCCATTTGTCTTAAAAAATATTGGGTCAATCATTATATCCAAACAGCATAGGCAATAGACTAATGTTGAGTTGACTTTATTATTTAAAACAATCAATTTATATTGGTGCGTACAAATGTGTATGATACATGCCTTAGGTATATAATCTTAAAAATAGAGCCACAATTTGGTATATCATCTGACAGCATATTATTACAAAGAGTCAAGGAGAGATGACAACATAAATAATATAACATTTTATTTTGTTTTGTTTTCGTTGGCAAGCCATTTAGCACCCATATACACAAGATTTTAAGCATGTGAATTAAATAAAGTTTTTGTGAGGCGAGAAACCCCCAGGAGTCAGGCCCGGGACCGAGCCCATATATAAGATCCAAATGGGCTGATCGGCTCAAGAGGCCCAGGAGGAGGGACACAAAGCAAAGTGTCATGAAAATAGGATGAGAAGCAGTGCCACCTGTCCCTATGTGTGACTGACCGTCAGACATAGCAGGTCAGCCTAACACCCAAGCTGGCCAACCGTCAGGGACATCCTCGTCCTTGACATAGCCACCCAGGCGACGCAGGAGGGAGCATGTCTTTCTAGGGTCACACCGCATTTAATGGAGCAGAAGCAAGCACGTTGTGGCAGGGCCATGCCACATTCAATGCATCCTGAGGGATGGCACGCAACGGCATGCCCACCTAGGTGTCAGCAACAACCCAAATCAGGAGTAGCATGTCTGACGGGAAGCAGGAGGCTAGCAGGAACACCCGATCCCAGCACAGAGTCACATACCGGTCATCAGCACCTCGGGGTCCACACTGACCAGGTATGAAGACCCCTCTCTCTGCTGAGAAGGGGGTTACTTACGCTCTTGAATATTTCTCTACTTATTCTCTCTAGCTCTCACTTTCTCTCTTCATCTCCAACCTTGATCTAACTTGAGCGTCAAAGGTACTACTGCTCCCAAGCTCCCCAATTTTTCACCTTACAGGAAAGAGACCGAGCCCCAATAGCATGGAGTTGCCCACGCCCATGAAACATAACCTCAACAGTTTTATTCAAAGTTTTAGGAGGTCTACTTCCATCCCTTTACACGGTTGCAAATGCAAGTCCTACTGCGTAAAGCAAACATCCAGATCTCACACCCATTAATTTTCTGTATGAACTCAAGACTTTTGAGATTTTCTAGCGTGGGAGAATAGAAGTTGTCAGTATGGATTGAGAAGACTTTTGAACTCATAATATTTTTATTTAAAATAAATAAATAAAATTTAGTTTTTGTGTTTGTTTTTTTCCTTTCTTGGCAAGTGAACTTTCATTTCAATAAAAACTAAGATTTTCATTACAAATTTCTTAAGCAGGAAATTAAAAGATAATAATTATAGATGAAAAAATCTATTTATCATTCATTTTTCATCATACTCTAATCATCTCATGATGTGGCATTAGATAATACGTTCACATGTGAAAAAAATAAATATTCTATAATCATCTAATGACATATCATAGGATGATGAGTAGCAGTACTCTTTACAGACTATATATACATAGGGTACTGAGGGAGGATCTTTCCCACTATAGAAATTCAACAAACATTGAGGAATTTTGATCAGTGGGATATTTCCAAACATGTTGTTGGAATGAACCCATGGCGCAATGGAATGCGCTCATTGATTGTTTGTATTTTGATTGTTTCCCAGGCTTCAAAATCTTTGAAGAGATACCTTCTTGTTCTTAAGTGGCTTATAGTAGTGTGGCAATGTAGGATTGACACTTTTCTCTATAAAATGTTTTAATTTTGGGAGTGATTGAGATTGTCTCATTGGCATCTATTTAATAGAAGCATGATATTAGAGGCATTTCTTGAATTTATTTCATCTTTATTTGTTAGATAGGGGAAAGATCGCTTGGGTCATTGGTTTTGGGGCTAAAAAAACTTATTCCGACATTTTATGCTTTAAAGATCGGGGCAACGTACGAGTCCAACCTCAAAAGCCATTTTTAGATTGTAACGCCCCGTCCCCGAGGGTCCAAAGAGTTAACTCATGTCACCTAAAAATAATTTTGCATCCACATAATACATACTCTAATTTTTTCTTTATCATACAAAATACTCATTAATTCACTTCAAATACTCCAGTATAATTATTCTAAGAAAATTCAAAGTCTTAATATAAACATCAACCTCCCAACAAATCACATCATTAGAGCACAAGAATCTTACTGAATAAAAATCCCCAATACTCATGTAAATCATCTATGCTTAAACCATCATTCTTAACTCCTTTCACCTATGCTCCATGTTCTTGATCCTCAACTAGAATATTCAAATCATCTGAAACATATTGTGGAGATAAGGGGTGAGTTATCAACAACGCAGTAAGCAGATGACATATGCTAGCATGCAAACATGAGCATTTACAAAGTACAGCATGCAGAACAAAAATATTTTCCAGGATTATCATGCAGAACAAAACATGTTTTCAAACGTAACAGAGCGATGGTTTTAAGACACATAAAACCCATAGTACTTTGGCATAACATAACCTGAGCATCATCATCACATCAAAACAGAGCATCTCACAGAGCAGAGACCATGTTTCACCCCCGTGGTAGGGTTGTGCTATCCCCAGTGGCCAAACCGGGCAGAGACAGAGGTAAAATCTTTCCCTTATTCTTCTTGGAGCCCCGAGTGTGCAGACAGGAAAGACCACAATAAAAACACTTTGTTTCCAAAATGGGTGCATTAAGAGACAAAGAAGTTGGTACCAACCCAAACAGAGCAGAGCAGAGTAGAGACAGAGTCAGATACAAAATCAGTACACCATGCCAAAGGTTTTCAGATGCCATATCAAAATAAAACAGAGTACCAAAACATAATCAGATCATTCTCTCATACTGAAAACAAAAGTCGGAGCATTTTTCTAAATCAATGCACAATTTTTTAGATTCTCAATATCGCTCTTTTTCAGATTTCAGAGACAACATGAAAAAATTTAGCTCATGTCTACACAATGCATGTCAGAAAATATTTTATTTTTTCATACAGATTTCATGAGTAGTGCAAATAAGCGACCGAGGTTGGTTTTTCCCAAGTTCACATTTCATAACAAAATATGCAAAGTTTTCAAAAAGACAACCTCAGTCTTAATAACTTGTATAAAGCCTAGCATAGGAAATTATTAGCTTTTCAAGAATTTCCTCAAAATGCTGAATAATTATTAATTGTCACCTATAACATAATAAAGAAATTCTCATAAATTTCCAATCTAAAATAATTTTCAATATTTAAGCCTAAGATGCTAAAATAACCTATTTTAATTCTTCAAAAACCTAACTTCACGTAACCCTAAAATATCGTCACATTTTCTAAATTCATCAATGTCTCAATAATCAGTCTGAACAAAACAAAAAATCTAACTTATTTACTAATCAGATCAAATTATAAAATTGGGTAACATAATTATATAAAAAGTCTATTAAAGTAGACAAAGCAAAAATACCATTTAATTAAAATAGACTTAATTAGTCTCTCTTTGAAGAGTTCAAAATAAAAGTCTTGCACTACATTGTACTTCTAAATATATATATATATATATATATAATAGTACTAATACCATATTACCAATCTTTATTATTAACATTATAAAAAATCGTATATTTTCATAAGTAAAAATTAAACCAAGACCATTTATTAAAAACATAACCCATTTAAACATAACCAAAAAAAAAAGTCCTCTCATCCAAAAACCAAAATCTAGGAACTACACTAATGGTAAAATGGTAAGTATCCAACCATTAGGTTAAAACTTTCCATACATATATCATATATACATACGTATATATAACTTATAAGAGTAAACCACACGAGCACACATACTGGATTAACACCCAGTATGCGGCGACAGCAGCCTTAACCAAGGGAAAACGAGACACGCATGGAGGCGTGAGGCACGATGGGCTAGCTGGAGGGACCGAGGTGGCACGATAGAAGAGCAGGAGTGCGACGGAGACTCCATCGAGCTGGGCTGCGCACGAGCGAACGAGAGAGAGAGGTGAGCGAGAGAGAGAGGAGAGAGAGAGAGAGAGAGAGAGAGAGAGAGAGAGAGAACGACAACCGTGATGCAGTGAGGCGCACTACGGTCTGGGGTTGGGCATCGACCAGGGCAGTGTTTGAAGTTGAGGCTCGACCTCTAGTGTCCTCTGATGGCAGTGGCGTCGAAGTGGAAGGGGCTAACAACATGGCTCACAATGGGGATACTTCCCCTATTTCGGCGTGCAGAAACAGACATGCCGTGGGTGTTCTTCCTTCAACGGCTGGGCGACGGTGGTTGGCTTTCCGTGGTGGTGAGGACGGGCTGGAGGGTGGTGCGTTGTTTGCAAGGTGGAGTTGCTGACTACAACTTCGTGGGGCAGGGCAACGATGTCACTGAAAATAAACCGTGCGGCACGGTTGCGCTGAGGGGGAGGGCTCACAATGAGGAGGAGAAGTGGACTACGGAGGGGAAGAGGTTGGGCAGTGGGGGTGGTTCACGGTGGCAGCCCAAGGCTAGCAGATGCGAACGTGCTGACAGTAGTGAACGAGAGGGAGTTAAAGTGGTGTGGAGGTGCAATAATGGCAGCCCTAATTTGAGAGTTTCTTCATGCAACAGGGAAAAAGAGATGAAGCCTTAGGCGACAGTGTGTGAATGCGTATAAAGTGGATATATATATATATATGTGATGAAGGCCCTAAGGAAATACTGTGATGAAAAAAAAACATGCAAGCCACAGACGTGAGGAAAATAGGGAAGAAAATAGACGGAAAGAAAGAAAAAAAAATAAAAACGTGTGTGAACTAAAAATAAATTATTGAACAGAATAAAAAGAAATCCTAAAGATGAGGAGAAATAGAGGTGTATGAGCATGGGAGTGCAATCATGCATTGCGGCGAAAAAAATAAAAATAAAAATAAAAAATTATAAACTCAGTTGGTTTTAATGGTTAAAAGATACGGGTGTGGGCTTACGTCTTGATCTTTTTCTTAAGTCATTGATCATGACCCAATTTCTAAAAAAAAATTCCACTAGTCCAAAAATATATAAAAAATCGGCTTTACTAGGTCTGGGTGTTACATAGATGGCAATAGAATAAATATAATTACCAAATTATGGATGCAAACAGAACCATAACTTTTGGTTATAGTCACGACTGCAAAATTATTGTTCATCCAAAAAGTTTAAATTGATAAGAATATGTACATTTAATTTTTTATATTCAGTTAGCACTCTCACTGATGTGTAAGTTAGACTTCCCCTCAATAAATAGGCCCAACATGTAAAACATTTAATTAATAGGTAAAGTGTAGAGTCCGTACTTGAACTCAAAACCTTTATTCTAATATCATGTGAGAGTAGAACTACTCGTCCCAAAAACTTAAGCCTAGAAGAAGTGGTAGATTTAATCATTTATATTTGTCGTAACAAAAATTAGGCCAATCACTATATCCAACAGCACATACAATAGGCTAAATTAATTGAGTTGAATTTATTATTTAAAAAAATCAATTTATATATGTACAAATGTGTATGATACATGCCTTAGGTATATAATCTTAAAAATAGAGCCACAATTCGGTATATTATGTGGTAGCATATTATTACAAAGAATTGACGAGTGATAAGGTGAAATTGTTTTTTTCTTTTTTTTTTTTTTGTCTATTGTTTTTATACTCTTAAATATTTAAAAAAATCACAATATTATTAAAAAAACACTTATTTAATTACTAGGTGAAAAAAGAAAAAAAAAATCAATCGGTAGCCACCATCGAAAACTTTTGTTGGTGGATAAAGTATTATCCTATTACAAAGGAAAACCCTACTTTATTTATTTTTATATTTTTACTTAATAATTAAGTATTTTTAATAATGTTGTGATTTTTTTTTAAAAGGAAATTAAAAATATTAAAAAAATATAAGTAAAAAGAAAAAAAGTACAATCAACAGCAGCTCCGTATTACAAATTAGTATAGAATTTTATTTTATTTTATTTTCGTTGGCAAGCCACACGATTTTGAGCCTGTGAAAATAAAGTTGTATTCAAAGTTTTTAAATAAGTCTACTTGCATCCCTTTACACGGTTTCAAATTCCAGTCCTACTGCGTAAAACAAACGTCCAAATCTCACGCTCATTAATTTTCTGTACGAACTCAAAGACTTTTGAGATTTTCCAGCGTGGGAAGACTTTTCAGAAGACTTTTTGAACTCATAATATCTAGCAAGGTTGTAGGCAGAGAAGTGTTTATCTTGATATTTCTTTGACCCAATTCTAAGATATTTATGTGTGGAAGATGTGATATCGGGAAAATTGGTGAAGCCCACCAAGCCATGTGTACGTTCCATATTAATTAAGACCTACTCAAAAATCTTTTTGGGCAAGTCAATAATATCGTTTCAAGAACATAGAACCCATACAACTTCTTATCCCCCTGCAATTTTACGGACATGAATTTCAACTCGAAGCAACTTTGGATGTTAAGATCAATATTTTAGATTATTTGTGAATAATAGTAAAATAGTTTATAAATAATAATAAAATAGTAATGAATAATTTATGAATAGAAGATTACTGATTGTGAATAGATGTGAACTAATTTTTAAGTAGCTGCACACAGCCTTAATCTCACATGTCATCCAATGTTACCTATCTGTTGCTTTGTTCAATATATATGAATTTTGATCGACATGCATATAAATCAACCAATTAAGCAAGTACATTTGTTAGGATTTCATATAAATTGACCGTCAAACATCAACTCTTAGCTAATAAGTTTCATTCTATCTTTCTTTTTAACGCGTTGACACATTTGTCTACTTTTTTCCTACTATATGCACATGATGAGTAATGATAGATATTATATATGTGCATGCATTTAAATTTGGATTTATTGATGTCATGTTTCGCGGTTTGCGCAACAACGGTTGATGCTATAAAAATCGCACAAGAGGCCGAAGGGAGAGAGATTCATTCCTGGCCCACTAGGTTGACTGAACCTTGATCGGTTTTGTTTGGAGCCCTCGACAGTGTTATGATGTAGCTGTACAGTGGCGATGCGTACGTCCATAGCGGTGAATGAAAAATAAGTGCCGAAAAAATAAAAAGAGATAGACACTAAGATTTACGTGATTCAGCATCAGGCCTATGTCCACAGGCATTTGGGGGAGGGGAATCCACTATAATATATATGTTTACAGTCTCACACTGTCTCTCCTATCTCACTGTACAAGGATTGCTAGTGGTCTGCTAGCAGAGTAAATTCTTCCTAGAGCTTGCTATAGGTTGAAGAAGAAGTTAAAGATATGATCACGCCCACATTCAAGTTGTCTGGGCATCCCCTTTTGTATGCTCCTCCACTTGCAACAGTTGGTAGTTGCGTGTCTGACCCTTCACTGCACATGCTAACTTACCATGAGGTGGCTAGTCTCCCTTGCGTGTTTTAGCTTCCCTTCACTTCTGACACTAGTGCTAGCAGACCACTAGCAATCCTTGTACAGTGAGATAGGAGAGACTGTGTGAGACTGTAAACAGATATATTATAGTGGATTCCCCTCCCCAAACGCCTGTGGACATATGCCTGATGCCAAACTAGGTAAATCTTGGTGTCTATCTCTCTTTACTGTCTTGGCACTTATTTTCTATTCACTGCCATGAACGTATGCATCACCACTATACAACTGCACTGGAACACTGACGGGGCTCCAAACAACACAATCAAGGCCCAGTCAACCCAGTGGGCCAGGAATGAATCTTTCTCTTCCTTCAGCCTCTTGTGCAATTTTTACAGCATCAACCGTTCTTGCCCAAGCCGTGAAACACTACATCAACAGTGACACCGTCTGTGGGATTATTTTTCCTATAAATAGTGTCCTTCGTATGACAGCAGCAACGCGCTCTCAAGCCTCGCGACGTGAAGAAGAACAACTTGAAGCAATGGAAGGAAGAGCTGACAAACAAGCTGTGACAATACAAAAGAAGAATGCAACGAAAGTGGGAGAAGGACAATTTTTCGGTGCACTGAGTAAACTCTGAATGATGAATGAAGCATCCTCTTGAGAGTAAGCTCATGGTAAGGACCAATCACGTAAAAGTCACACTACTCGGACACTAGAAGGGAAACAATGTGCACGTAGCACCCAAGCACTGCACGTGCACAGTGCTCAGATAGTGCCATGCATGCATGCACGTCCATCATGCATGCATGCATGACCGTTATGCATTCGTAGTGCACGGGGCATGGCGAGGTGCGCCCAAAGCTCACGGCTCCATGCCGCAAGCCCGGCTGACCCACTGGCGGTCACCACTCAGACCGTCACGAGGGGCATGAACAGTGCACCCCATGAGCACCACGTCGTGCGCATGGAGACCATGTCAAGGCCCAGCCATGATGTGGTGGAAGAGGGCGCTGGAGCCCACCATGTGGTGCGTCGGCGTCGTTTGTCTCCTACGATGCATCGTCGGCCGACCCTCCCAGCTGTGGTGGCTCAGCCGAGCTGCTTACAACCACCCAGGGGCTTGCAAGCCCAGTCTACTACCCATAGTTTGGTTCCTGAGGTGATCCCCTAACCACCATGGCAGGTGGGAGGGCTGCATCTAGCAGCAGGACCCCCACAGACTCCCACTAGAACACCCTTCCCGATGGCCAGCTCCACTTCATAGTGCTCAAATAGGATTGCAATGGGCTCTCCTCTACTCCTAGCCCTCCACAACCACCCCATGGTGATCACCTCCACGACAGTCGTTCACTAGCACGAAGACCCATCTGCCCGAAAGCCATGCACCAACTCGAGAACCACTAGCTCGGGGGGCATCAGCTCTACAGCCCAACGGCTTGAACACCACTCACCCACTGCTCAGACAGCAAGCACAGACCAGGTTTGCACCGCCCGGACATCACTCACACTGGAACTTCCCTCAGATCACCAACCCAGCAAGGCTCTCACAGATCAGACCACTTGCCATGGTCGGCACACAGGACTCAGCCATCGATCATGCATGGTGGAGATTGGTTCAAAATCCAAACTCTTTAGCTGCCAAAACTCTCTCAGCAAAGTATTATCCATCTGAACATTTCTTGCAAGCAAAAGTCAAATGGACAACTTCCTTTATTTCGAGAAGCATCATCTTTGCCAAGCCTCTTCTGGAAGCGAGCCTCATATGGCGCATAGGGATGGAAGAAGCAAGAGCATTTGGAAGAATAAATGGATCCCTCACCCTACTTCCCACATGATTCAAAGCACTCTCCAAGATTTTGACCCTAAGGCAAGAGTAGCTTCACTTAGTGATCAATCCACGCTAACATGGAAGGTTGACATGCGGAAAACACTCTTCTTTGAGGAAGAAGCCAATACAATCCAACAAATTACAATCAGCCTATGCCACAGCCCCAACAAGATAATATGGAATGGAACAAAAAAAGAGATCTTCTTTGTCAAAAGTGCATACAACTTGCAAGTGGCCATCCACAAGTCTACCAAGGGGCAATCCTTTTTCACAGCCTACTCTAAAGAACATTGGAGATGGATCTGGCAGCTGCCCATCGTTGGGTCTGAACGACTGTTCCTATGGAAAGTTTGCCATAATGCTTTACCAAAAAAAGCCAACCTGGGGAGGAGGGGGTTTGTCGAAGACTCTTCCTACCCCATATGCTGCCAGACAAAAGAAACAATAGACCATGCACTGTGGGAATGCCCTTTAACCAATGATGTGTGGAGTTACTGCTCAGTGCTATTCCAAAAAGAAAACTAACAATTAATATTAAGGACATAATAAGTAATTATTATTTAACAGAGGTTGGTTTGGAGCACTACAGCAGGGTTCGACGGTGACTTTGGAGTGGCTGGAAGTGGCCAGTGACGTGACTGGGTTCCTCTGGTCAGGGTGGTGCGACACCGAGAGAGGGAGAGAGAGTTTTGTCAAAGCTTACTGAGAGGGAGAGAGAAGGGTGGCAACAACCGTGGCTTACCGGGATGGAGTGGGTGCCACGGGGTTGTGCTGGTCCACGTGTTCTATGGGTGAGGGTGGCTGGGCTGTGGCTCACGGTCAAGCCCCTGCCATCCTTTCAAGAAGCCTTATGTTTATTATGTTTACTGTATGATGTGTTGCTTATTAAGTATTCGACTCATTTTAGTTTGTTTTTATGTTTTTAAACTATCCCAGGTGATGACATTTATGAAGATGAGACTACAGGACAGGACTTGACCCCGGGAGGCGAGGCAGAGGCCTAGACAGATTATGCTATGACAATTTTTATGGTTTATGGTTTTAATAAATTATTCTACTAAGCACATGAAACTTCCGCAGACTCTATTTTGGATTTTAAGTATTTATTAAATTTCATTTTATTTATGGAATCTTTCGCATCTGGCGCGTTATTAAAAATAAAAGTTTTTAAGTTCAACTTTAGTAGTAGCACACCTTCTCCCCGAAAATTCTAAAATCTCTTTATTGGGGAGTGGGGTGTTACAGTTGAGAGGAAATATCCTCGCCCAAACTGAGAGCCATGTTTTGCCACTATTGGGTCGCAATGCCACCATAAGCAGCAACAGATGATGCCGGAGATCTAGCCTCCACCTCCTAGTGATGACCAGCACCACCACGCGAAGCCCCTTGCACGCTGCGTGGTGCATAAGCCTTCTCCCCGTAATCTCTCTCTCTAAGATTAAGTTTCTCTCTCTCTCATAACTCTCTCTCACTCTCAGTTGCATAGCCACCACTCGTCGGAGTTGACGTTGTGCCCAACCACCAGACCCACCGTC
Organism: Juglans regia; assembly: GCF_001411555.2. Taxonomy (NCBI): domain Eukaryota; kingdom Viridiplantae; phylum Streptophyta; class Magnoliopsida; order Fagales; family Juglandaceae; genus Juglans; species Juglans regia. The sequence continues at coordinate 27,022,743 of NC_049906.1, read as the reverse complement.
GCGACTGCCCTCTTCCTCTCTCGGTGAGCATCCCACCACCCAACCCGAATGCATCCAACCCGAATGCATGCAACCCATAAAATCAATTTTAGGTGGGTTAGTTAAATTACAAAAATGCCCTTTGTATTGTTTTCCCAAAATGCCCATGCCCAATATGTTGTTTTTTTTCAAAAATACCCATGTCTATTTAGGATTAAAAGATGAGAATATTTTAGTGTTAGGAAGAATCTAGGATTTAGGATCGGAACTTTTTGTGATATCTCATATGATATGGATAAGGGTAGGTGGTGTATGAGATCCCACATTGGTTGGAAATGAGAAGTTCTTCCTCTTTATAAGGTTCCAATAAGGCTCCAATTGTATCATTGACTAATCATTTTGGAGTATAGGTCATGTGGTTTGGGCCTTCCATTGGGGCGTTACAAATGGTATCAAAGTCTATCCCAACCAGAAATGTGGGAGTTGAGCCATGCCACCTACAATGGATAGGCCCTACGAGGACGTCGGGAATTTAAGGGGTAGATTGTGATACCCTATATGATATGGATAAGGGTAGGTGGTGTATGAGATCCCACATTGCTTGGGAAGGAGAAGTTCTTCCTCTTTATAAGGTTCCAATGGGGCTCCAATCATATCATTGACTAGTCCTTTTGGAGTATAGGTCATGTGGTTTGGGCCTTCCATTGGGGCATTACAATAAATTTTTTTTATGGGCTTTAACTCATTTATTGAGTTTAACAAAATTATCCGTAATTTATCCCTAAAAAATATAGGATCAGGTCGTTACAAGCTCTTGCCACGAAGGAAGCTGCCCATGGCGCGCCCCCAACCATGGAGACAAATTCCCCCTCTTCCCCAATGCTTACGACCCCTACTCATCATGAGGAGCCTGCGCCTGACACCCCCAAGTACAAGAACCTATTAACGAAAGGGCTTCTAGTCCCTTGTTCGCGCTGGGGCCTTTCCCTGAGATTGACATCGAGACCTTCTTGGTCTCAGATGACCAGATGCAATAGCCTGCCTCCCCAACTCAGGCGTCCCCCCAAGTTGGAGCGATCGCTTCTGTAGTGAAGCAAATGCCCACGATGGTGGAGTTATATTGCACCTCGACTTCCATCGTTCACGAGGAGGCTACGACGCCGGATGATGTCTCGATGGGGACGTCGACCCTGGGGTCAAGTCACTAGTGGGGGTCAAGTCACCGGGGGGGGGGGGGGGCTTCTTCTTCTCGTGGGGCCCCAGATTCAGAGGGACCCACCGCCACTAGTGGGGCTCAACCAAGCCAGGGCTCGGCTTCTCCCGAGGTCATTCCCTGGGAGATTACATGTAACACCCCAATCCTTCATTCTTATGTACGCTTCTTCCTTCTTACGTACGCTTCTTTCTTTCTGACGTACGTTCCTTCTTTCTGACGTAAGCCAATCCTAAGCGCAGAAATTATGTGAATTGTCTGCCCCTTCTATCTAGCGATTGCGAGCCTTGTTTGGCGTGCAGAACCACAATGGCTTGTTTCAAAAGATATCTCGTGACTTCTAAGGCATGCCCAATGTTTTAAATGTACTGAAAATATTTATAAAGAGTATTTTTAGTGCTATTGAATTAAGCTTGATTTTAAATACGACAATTATAATATTCTTGAAGAGTTCCAAGAATATTATAATTGTTGGAAATCATTTTAATATCTTTATTAAAATGATTTCAACTATTAAAGATATTATGAGATTTAAATTATGTTGAATGCTTTAATTAATTTAATGGTTTTATTCTCTTAAATATGTTAAGTGAGACTTCATCATTTTATTAATGATGAATGAATATTATTTTATAAACTAAAGTCAGTTTAAATAATATTCTATCTTTATTACTTTTAATACTTTTAATTATGTTAATATTTTATGCATTTCAAACCAGTGTTTTACTCCCCCATCGTTAGATCATTTTCTGGCTCCCAAGACGAAGGGACTGAGTTAAATACCCAGCCCCTCTCTTTCTCCCTCACTTTTCCCCCAATTCTCTCTCTCTCTTCCCTGTCCCCAACTTACATAGTACACAGCTCCTCTCTCGCCCGATGCTCCATCCCACAACCTAGCACCGCCGTGGGCCGGCAGGCCTGTGATGCCCCCAAATTCTGCTTGGGATCGGACGAACATTTGAAGCGTCGAGACATGCAACACAAGGTTACCTGCCCCCGCTCATGACATATAAGATGCAATATTCCTAATATGCATCTAGCATTATGCAATATTCGCAGCGGATAATAATTTTTTTTTTCTTTAGCAATACTATGCACCAAACCGAAATATCTCAAATACTTAAAACATACTTCATACATAATGACGTACTAAACAACTGAGATTACAACACTAGTCCAAAATGGTTGTGATCAAAAGAGTGCTGGAGATTGAACTCCACAAATACAAGTAGTAACCTGAGGTAACTACTGTACTACCATCTATGTCGCACCATCGCTTAGTCGATCGTTTCTAGTTGGTCGATTCTCGATTTTCCTTCAGATCCTGTAACAAAATCTACCATTCGAGGGGAATGGTAGTTGGGACTACCAAAGTGAGATTTGATTACAAATCTCAGCAAGTTAACAGGAAACTTCCACACAAGTTAATGATGCATGCATGGTAGTAAAAGCATGAATGCATAATCAAATCATAAGTAATCATAGCATAACTTGACATACAACATAACATAACTAGCATAACTTAAACTGAAATTGAAGCTTAGCATGAACATGACTTGAAACATAACATGGACTTGAAACATAGCATAAACGTGAACATGCATAATTTGAACATGAACTTGAACATAACCTGAACCTGAGCATGACATAATATCAATGTGAACTTGGAATATAATGTGAACGTGAACATAACATAACATGAACTTGAAACATATTCTTGTCTCATGGGATTACCATGATTGCATGAACGTAAACTTAAACATAACATAACGTGAAACATGACTTGAACTTGAAATGCATGAACTTGGAATCTTATTCAATAGACTTAATCATTAAAGTGACCATATGGGTGTCACACATGTCCCCTTGAGCCGTGTGTCCCTGCCGATTACCGCATCACATCACAGGTTTCTATACCAGCTGTGAGTGTGTTAATACGTACTCCACAGTTGTTGTGGCCCCACGTATTCTATGTGTCACAATTGCTGTGTCTCACGTAGTGTATGCTCCACAGTTGTTGTGGCCCCATACTTCATGCTCCACAGTTGTTGTGGCCCCATGACTTATTTGTTTGTGCCACACTTGCTGTGCACACACGTAACATAATGTGTGGCACCATCGGCGTTAGTGCTTGGCGCGCTCCGGTGACCAACTAATTAGGCCCCATTGGCAACCTATTGACTGTACTTCGTCAACCCAGGGAATTTCACACCTAATTAGACACTCCAGCATGAATAAAGGAGTTTCACTAGGATATTACCCCATCCTAGCACTTAGGGTCGTGATTGACATGAATAACTTAACTGGCATGCATGACATTTCGTAACGTGACGTAACATAAACGTGATATAAAGGATAGAAGTCCTGACGTAGCATAACATGACATGAACTAAGACGACATACATGACATACTTCGAGACATAAATGTAACAGAGAACATTTCATAACATGGCGTACATGTAACATGCAATATTTTGTAACATGACATACCATACAACAGACAACATTTCTTAACATGGCGTAACATGTGACAGTGAATATTACGTGACATGAAATACATGTAACAGATGGCATACTTAACTTAACATGGCATACTTGCAATGTATAGCAATACGTGACAGAATATCTTGTGAAACAGATGAATAATTCATGACAGAATAAATTCTGTGTAATAGATAAGTATGTAATGACTTGGCATGACACATATGATAACATGCATATATACAATTTAGTTTCTTTACTTATCACTCATACACATTAAACTGATAGTAAGTTAAAAGCTAACTTACCTCGATCTTCACACTTCGAGACAAAACTCAAGTGCGGTCACGAGAAACTGAAAGTAGTGATTTCTAAAAATTAGAACTTAATCACTAACAATTAGGAATATGGAGAAATATCAACTTAGAGTAAAATTACCATTTTACCTTCTTCATGTGGGAAAATTATAATTTTACTCCTAACTTAAAGATTTTCCATCCTAACTCCAAAAATCACCAAAATTTACATACCTTATGTAAATTTTGTCCTAAGCTCAAATATCAATTCAGAAAAATTTAAAACTAAACACAACCATTAAAACTCTATAGGGCCGAAACTTACAAGGCTATTTCCCTTGATTTTGTTGTAATTCTTTCAAATCTCAAAACTCATGATTAAACCAAAATTTTTCTTCTACTATACTCATAACATATTCCTAAGAATAATCATGTTTTGAATCATGAAAAAAAGTCATCAAAATCACTAAAATCATACTTGAACTTTTTGGTTTCTCTTCTAAGGTCAAAACAGATTTTTGTTTCTAACTTGTTTTGATCAACCTCTTGATCCATGACTTATAAAGATGTGATCTTCAAACCAAAACATCACATGGTTTAAAAAGGTGTTCTAAAACAGATCCAAGCTTCAAACTCAAGATCACATGGTTAAACATCACCCAAAACATAAATTTAGCCAAGAACATCATCACTTTGGCCTAACCAAATATCTCAATGCATAAAATTTCATATCTTCGAAACCAACATCAAATATCTTCAAAATGACATTCTAACATGTATATAAGATGCTTAGGAGCTTTCAATAAAAATATCAAAGTCATTCGAATAAGATTAAACCATAAAAGATTTAAAGTTTCTCAAAACAGAAACTGTTTTTCTTATTCTAGTTTCTAAGTTTCTAGACCTAAGAAACTATTTCACCAAAACTTTTAATCATGCAACAAATCCTCAACCAATAATCATATACACATGTTAACAGTACTCCATAAAAATTTCGGACCAAGATCTATTCATTAGCTTGGTCAAAAACTCCAACATATAACACACCCTGCAGTTTATCGCCCAGAATGACCTTTCTGGGGTCTAAACAACTTTTTACCGACCAATGATCTCCAAATGGAACGAATAAGGTATCCACGTAAACTAGACTCCAAAATAAACAACTTTTATGAAGGAAACGTTACGAGGAAACACTTACAAAAGCTTCGAAACAGGCATTCATAAAAGGTACGAAAAACTATCCGAGAGTGTCTTTTGTGTTCTATAAAGGAAAAGTGTAACGGAGAGTTGCTTTTCGTGGGAAGTGGACTGGAGAGCCTCTTACACAAGTTATGGAAAGTGATAGGACTGAAGGAAATGTTGAGTGTTGGCCTTTTCTTCTCATAAAAATCAGTCCAAGATCTTTTCTCAAGGTGGAGTGTAAAAGTGAAAGAGTGAGGTGGTCATTTAGCTTTGTATTTCAAGAACCTTCTAGGCCCTTCTTGTAAAGATCTGGCCAGCCAAGTGGGAGTACAAAACTTAGCCATGAAGCAATCCTATGGTGACCATATTCGTGGGCCTTAATGGGCCTAAACCGAATGGTCCTAAATTTTAGGGTTTAAAGAGGGTTTGAGTTGCTATCAAGCCCAAATCCAATATCACTTGGTCCAATCAATTTTTCAAGGTTAAAAAAGTTGGATAATGATGTTCTAACACAAATTTGAAGGATTAATAGCATGTGGAAGTGATTTAATCAAGTGATTAAACACAATGCTAGAAATCGGATTAGAAAATGTTTAGAGGCCAACTTTAGGGTTTTGGGGAAACCGTTTAGGGTTCCAATTTCAACCAAGCTTTTGGGCTTTCAATTGGATTCTCACCATTTAGGGTTTCAATAGAATTGAAACCTTTTTTGGTCTGGCACCATTTGGTTGAGCAGATGAAACAAAGTTTTGCTTAAGTGGCATGATTTCACAGCTTGATTCCTTCAAATCCATCAAACACTCCTCATGATACCAAGTGTCTAATATTATTCACTAAGTGTGGCTAAGATCTTGCCAAGTGTCTAAATAAAATTTCTCTAATCGAATTTGGACATTCCACACTGTGATTTTGAAACACTGCAATTGGTGCGCTTACCGAGATTACTATTCACCCCAAAAAAGTGAATCATAAACTTAGAACTAAAAATTCCTAAATATTCATATTAACCTACAGTGAAAATCTTTTATCGAAATTCAACATCGAAGTGCCCCTAAAAGTAATTTCACAATTTCCAACAAATGTTCGTCCGGAATTATGAAAATAGGCTATTGCACCATAAAATATTAAATAATCCACTGAGTCTAATGGCTTAGACCATAATGCATTCTGACACTTCTAACCACCTCAAATAAATAAAACTCATATTTCTAGCACCATAGTGAGTGATAACACTGACTATGTTGATTCGTAAAAACTTATGGGGCTTTTACGAGATTCCTAGAGTCAATAGAAATTCCACCAATGAATTTCTAGCGAGCTGTTACAAGGCCTCACCACCGGCACCGTCAGCCTCCTCTCACACTGGCAACCCCTCACCGACAAAGCCAACCCTCGTTGCGTGGCCACCTTCTCCATGCATCCACACAACCTCTCACGCATGGTTGGCCAACAGCGCACCTCCAACCATCACCGTCGATAGCCCCACCAAACCCAACCCCTCACGGTAGCTCTCTCCCTCTCTTCCTTGAATGGGTTTACCACACGGGTTCCTTACCGGCTCACCACTGTGCGCCGCCGCACTGCTGTGATCGCCAAGCACTGCTGCGATCTTCCCCTTCCCTCCCCCTTCCTCCTCCACGTGACTCGAGGCCCATAGCCTCCCTCCACCACATGGCTTCCTCCCCCTCAAAAGCACAGGTTTCACACCCTCCACCACCATGCGCCACCACCCACCACGTGTAACCGCCATCTTCAGCCTCCTTAAGACCACCACGAGCCCTTCCAAGACCACACCTAGCTATCCAAATGCCCAAACAGTCACTATACGTGGTTTAGCCGCCACGTACGACCCTTCTAGTGTCATCAACCGTGACGATCAACGAGCAATGCACAGGTTATCTCATCGATGGTATAACCCTCTATCCTTTGTTAATTATGTTATTAGTTGATTGGTTAGGTTGTAAACTGTGCTGTTAGTATTGGTTTGCTGTGTAGTGTGGTGATGTGATGTGATGTGTATATGAAGTGTTAGGCGTAGTTGGGAAGTGTGTTGTGAAGTGTTGTGGACTGTGTTGTGTAGTATGGTTGTGGGGTATGTCTTGTAATGGTGGCGTGGTGTGTGTGGAATGGGAAGAGTACACATTGAGTGTGCTCTGTGTGGCGTAGTGTATGTGAAGGGAGTACACGAGGAGTGTAATCCATATGGCGGAGTGATGCACCATATGGCGGGTATGCCATAATGGTGAGGTGGCGTAGCGTGTTTAAATGGAGTATACATGGAGTGTACTCCATATGGTGGAATGATGCACTATATGGCAGGTATGTCATAGTGGTGATGTGGCGTAGCATGTGAGAAAGGAGTATGCATGGAGTGTACTCCATGAGGTGCACCGATACACCGTGTGGCATGTCATAGAGATAAGGATGGTTGAGTAGTGGATGGGCGTAGAATGTGGTGAGTAGTGTCGGGAGCTGTGGAACAGTGTCCCGAAGTAATCATGGTGTAGCCAATAGTCTGAGGTGACGAGTGTCACCATGAAGTTGACTCATGGCTAGAAGTATGGGTGAAGTAGCAGAACAAGTGTAAGAGTATGCAGCGGAAGCATGATTGGGCAACGTTACTTTGTGACGTGGTTACTGACAGTCGTGCTTGTGATGGGTGAAGAGTTAGAGTAAGAATGGCGTAATGGGATTGTGACGAGATGTCACGATGTGTCGGGAGTACGTGAGGAACTGTACTCATGATGAGTTAGGAATTGAAGTGGCAGAGTGTTGGGTGATGTGACATAAGGTGTAGTTGTGAACGGAGTCATGTCATGTCAAGTGTTGGGATGAACTGTAAAAAGGGACGAGTAGCATGAGGAATCACGCTAGCCGGATTAAGAGAAGGTTGGTATCGAAGGATAACCCTTGTCCCCATGAGCAGGTGATCAACATGTTATATGTTGGTCTCAGGTGATAAAAGGGTAAGGTACATGTATAATCTGGTTAGACACATGTGCCAGACGGATTCACCATATGTAATAGGTAATCTATCCTGAGCATAGTTGCATGGTGCTTAAGCCTCAGAGTTAGCTTAAAGTCGTGTGACTTGTATGGATGAGAATGAGGATTAGTATAAGCTAAGGTGCATGAAGATAGTGATGGGTGTACAGTCTAAGGATGGAATGCGTGGCTTAGTCGGTCTAAGTCATGCGTCGAAACATGGTTAATGAGAAGAGTAAGACGAAAGTCCTAGTGTCTTAACTCTAAGGTGAATCATGGGTTCACTTTAGTCGATGAGCACTCGAGGCAAGACCTTGAGTTGGAAGATGTGGTGACCGTAATGGGTCCCCGAAGGTCTTGTCATAGTAAGGGACATGAAAGAGCATGGTATAGAAGGAGAGTGCAGTAAGTGAAGTGTAGCTCTGTTTATAGTTTAAGTTGCTTATGTACTAGATAGAGTATGACACTAAGGTTATGTGTATGCATGTAGGTTGCCATCTGACATGCGCATGAATGGACTGCATGGTAGGAAAGTAACATGGAGTCCAGGTAAGTGTTACGTTTATACCCTTCTAGAGGTTTCTAAAATAAAAGAAAATGAAAACGAAACTCTTTTCCTTTAAGATGCTTAAGAAAATACAAAAGACGCTTTACGAAAGAAAAAGCTAAGTGTTCAAATGTAAAAGTACGTAACGGCCCCTCCTTGGCAACCCATGTTTACGCACCCAAAGTATTAATCATACGCATGTGAATGGATGATTATACGGTGTATATATTGTACTTATTTTCTAAGAAAATCCAGGAACTGATATTTTATGATCCCAAAACTATGTTTTTCTCATCAAACGATTTTTTCTCACGAAAATGAATGTTTTCTCATGAAAAGCAAAGAAAGACATGAGAACTGAGGCTTTCATGGATCCTACGAACCGACGCTTTTATGGATGCCATGAGGTGATACTCATGGATACCATGAAAGACGACGTTTAAGGTGATACTTATGGATGCCATGAAAGACGATGTTTAAGCTCATGTTCTAAACGATGCTTTTCCATTAACTGAACTGTTAAATAAAAGATAGAGTAGAAATGAAATGAAAAAGGACTGAACTATAGCTCTTTAGAGCTGACATGAATGAATGAACTAAAAGGACTGAATGAACTGAATGTTTCATGTATGAAAATACGTAACGGCCATATGAATGAATGAAAAGGGGTATCCAATGAATGAATGAGCAGATTGTAATGCCAGACAGTAGTACTGGTAGTGCACCTAGTACTGCACCCTAACGGAATGGGATTCCAACCCACGGCCAAGGGCGAATCCATTGGCCATAGGGCCGCTAACCCTAATACATGAGGCGTAACAGTGTGTACTGGCCTATGAAAGTGATAAGAATGAATGGATGTATGCATGAATGTATGAATGCACGTAAGCATGAGAGCACGAACTCTTGAATAAATGAAAGCACTGACGAGAGAAACATTTTACTACAAGAAAGCCTTTTAAAAGAAAAATCTCGTCCAATGACGTTTTCAAATGAACGCACGTATGCACGTAATAGTATGTATGTATGATGAATGCATGAATGAATGAAAACCTATGTTGTTATATTTTAATTGTATGAAGTAATGTTTACGAGTCATCGACTCATTTTAGTTTTTATGCATGTCCCTCCCCCCACAGGAACTGAACGGTCAGGATGGACACGGCCCATGGGGAAGAGCACGGAAGTCTAGGCATGAGTTTTAATTGTACGAGAGACCCTTTTTATAGTAAGAATAATGTTTTCTGTTGTAAACCTCTTTTATATTCAAAGCACATTTTATTTTATAAATATAGAGTCTCGCACCCTGGGTATGCAAGAAAAAGGTTTTAAATAGAATGGTAATTCTCGTTGTCCTTACTAAAAATATTTTATAAAAAGTCTCACCACAAGGACAAGCATTACATTATAACTCTTCCGGTGCTAGCGTGCTGGCCAGTGATGGGCCGTCCTCTCATCTAGCAGGTGGGAGTACCCTAGAGATTGGTCCGGATTTCGAGAGGGCCCGGCCTGAGGCGGTCGAGTGCGAGGCTCAGAAGCTCAGGCCCCACTTTGCTCAAGTATCAACAATTTTCGCGTCTTAGCTTTTCTTTTATACCACTTTTTCTCTAACTTATTTCGTTCCAGGCCGTTGACCGGCTGGCAGATATGATTGTGGGTGAACGGGAAGCCATCGATAATGATTATGCTTGCATACATGCATGCGTATGCGTATGTGTATATATTATACACCTTGTTGTTTATAACTATAAAATATAAATTGCAGATGCAATTTCATTTCATATTCCTTCAATCTATAATAAATACTTTTTTATGGAACTTGATAATTGGTCATGTTAAAAATTGTAATTTAAATAAAGTAAGGAATCCCACAGTATATTTTTGTTTATGTATTTTTCATTATGTAAAAGAGTGATTCATTAATTAAAGAAAATATAGAAACTTTTTTTTTTTGTTGTATTTTTAAGAAAACTCAAGAATTACAAATGGGGTTAGATTTCATATTTTCGAAAGATTTCAAGAGTTTTTGAAATTTTTTCATATCAATTTATTTATTTATTTTATTTTTCAAATTCCAATGGCGACCTCAAATCCCATTATCCTCACATTGTATTCTGTCTATGGAGAACTCAAAAGCCTTTTTCTTTTTTGTGATACAAACACTGACAAAATGTTATCACAATTTAGAAAACAGTGATAAACATATGAAAATTAAGCTATTCCCAAAGGAAAATTAGGTTAAGCTTGCGAACCCAAATCTTTCGAGCCCAGATATAGAAAAATGTCCAAATCTTTCATAATTTCTTTCACCTTTTTTATTATCATTTTTTTAAAATTATTGCAATTAAAATAGGAGAGAATTGGCGTTCATGATATCCCTTGTGGCTTTAACTTTTTCGAAATTAGTATCTCTGGCTTAGGAAATTTAGAACAATCACCTATAGTTATGGTTAAATTGGTGGTATTGTTTTTCTTAAAATTAATTACTTTTTTAAATTTTTATTTTTACTAATTTTTTAATATTTTTTAAGTTTTTATTGATGTTTAAAAAGTTTTCTTGTTTTCTTACAATTCATGCTAAGTTATTGCTAACCTTGCATTAATTTTTAAAACGCTTTTTTTTTAAGCAAATTTTCAAAACTCTTAAATCTTGATTGTACATATTATTCCACGTGTCGTTTTCTGACCGGTGCTTAAGTGCCAGTCAAAGTCCATGCGAGCCTTCCCGAAAGGTGAGTACTGGAATCCTGTCAAATGGCCCCATTTGAAACTTCACGGTAACCATAAATGCCTATTATTGAAGAATGGTACCTTAGAGCATCCTAATCTCATTAGCTTTGTCAAATGTGGGGATTAGCTAAAATTTATATAATTTTTTTGAATAAACCTCCGTATTTCATTAATGAATCAAGTAATACAATTTATATTGATATCTCTGTTTAGACATCCCACTATACAATCTGGGATAGTCTCTAGCCAAACTTTTTTTCCTTCTAAAAACAAAGCTCTTTTTGCTAAAGTATGAGCAACTATATTTTTCTCTCTATAAGCAAATTGGATAGACCAGTTTGCACTATTTTTGAAATAAAATCTAACATCTTCAACTAAGGAACCATACGAAGTAAGCATTTTTTCTTCACTGCACACTGCCATAACGATCTCTTTTGCATCCCCTTCAAAGTTTGCTTTTTGAATATTAAGAGTATTGCATAATTCTACTGCTTCCCTCAGTGCATAGCCTTCTGCAACTGCTACCTCTTCAACATTTTCTTTCTGATCACAAACAGCTACTACAAGCTTCCCTTCCTCATCTCTAACAATGATGCCAATACCCATTCTCCTCTTTTTCTGATCCGAAGAGGCATCCCAATTCACTTTGAAATATCATTTTTCTGGTTTTTCCCACCTCTAATTATTATCCCTTCTATTTTGTACTTGTCTGTCTAATTTCTCAGAGTTCCTCACTACTTGATAGTCTCTTACAGTATAGCCTTGGCAGATAACAATAAACTCATAAGACTTTCCATTCTATTTTCAAACACCACTCCATTTCTCCTCAACCACACCTTTCCTAGAGTTACTGCTATTTCCTCCGATTGGCTTTTGTTAAGAGAAGTAATATACTTCTCCCACAGTAGGCAAAAGTCAGCTTCATGTCTGCCCCACTTTTGAACACAGCTTCTCTCGCTTCCCCAAATATCATTTGCTGAGTGATACTCCCATAAAACATGTATAAGAGTTTCATCTTCAGTTTCACACATAGGACAAGTTTTATCCTTTACCATTCCTCTTTTAAACAAGTTTGCTGGTAGGTAGTAAGTCATTCCCAGCTTTCCATAGCAACATTTTTGTCACAGCAGGAACTTCTAGATCCCATATCATTCTCCACCTTTCATCACCTTCAACTTCTCTAGAACATTCACCATTATTCTTCTCCATTTTTTCCTTGAGCACAAAGTAGGCACTTCTCACAGAGAAGATACCCTTTTTTAAAGGCCCCCAGACCAGCTTATCTGTTACTCTACCTCTACTCAAAGGAATGGTTAGTACTTTCTCAGCCTCTTCAATTCTAAAAATGGATCTAATCACCTCTTCCTTCCATTCCCCTTTCTGCTGATCAATTAGAGCTTCAACTCTTGCACCTTCCTGCAACACAGAAATTGGCGATTGCACCATAAAAGAAGATGGACTTGGAAGCCACTTGTGCCCCCATATCTTGATGTCTCTCCCATCCCCCACCTTCCATCTAATACCTTCTTTTAATAAATCCCTAGCTAAGCTAATACTTCTCCATATAAGGGATGGCTGTGAACCCAGTTTAGCTTCCAAAAAGATGGATTTTCTATAATACTTCTCCTTGAAAATAGTAGCTGCCAAGGAATTAGGAAATTTAAGGAGCCTCCATCCTTGTTTTGCAAGAAGGGCTGTATTGAAACTCTCCAAATCCCTAAATCCCATACCGCCCCTACCTTTCTGCATTCCCATCTTTTCTCATTTTCTCTACACAATTCCCTTACCCCCTGCTGTCTACCCCACCAAAACTTTGCAAATAAACCATTGATCTCATTACAAAGCCTCTTTGGTAGCTTGAAAACACACATAGTGTACGTATGAATGGCCTGCAAAACTACCTTGATCAATATCTTTTTACTAGCCTGTGAAATAAAATTGTTCTCCCAACTATTCATTTTCTAGCATATTCTTTCTTTGAGGTTCCTAAAGTATTAAACTTTGATCTTCCTACCATAGCAGGAAGACAAGGTACTTCTCATAGGTTCTACAAACAAAAGAATTCCCAACATCCATAATGGCCTTCTTATCAACTGTTTTGGTGTTACTACTGAAGAAAACAACAGTTTTGTCTTTGTTAAGAGATTGGCCTAAAGCCTTTTCATATAATAGCAGCACCTCTTGTAACCTTCTCCACTCCTTTAACCTTGCTATACCAAATAGGATACAATCATCTGCAAAAAGTAGACGATTGATACTGGTACCTCCTCGAGCTACTTGCACCCCTCTAGTGATATTCCTTCTCTCATAATGATTAAGGAGGGAACTCAAACCTTCAGCACAAATAAGTAAAAGATAGGGTGACAAGGGATCACCTTATCTCAGCCCTCTTGAGGGTTTAAACATGTTCCCTGGAAAACCATTTATAAGGACAGAGAAAGAAACTGATTTACCACATTTCATAACAAGGCTCACCCACTTCTCACAGAACCCCAACCTTATCATGACAGCCTCCAAAAAATCCCACTCTACACGATCATAGGCTTTAGACATATCTAACTTCATGGCCATACTCCCCACTTTTCCTTTCTTTCTAGTTTTCATGGAATGCAATAACTCATAAGCCACCATTGTATTGTCATTTATCAATCTACCAGGGAGAAAAACACTTTGGTTTGGGGATGTGATTTCAGCTAAGACCAATTTGAACCTATTAGAAATAGCTTGGAGACTATTTTATACATGACATTACACAAACTAATGGGTCTGAAATCACTCACATTTTTTGGGTTTTTTGACTTTGGAATCAAGTCTATATGTGTGTAGTTAAGAGAAGGATCAAGAGGCCGGTTTACCATTAAAGATATCCACTGCTACTTTACAAACTTCACCAGAGACTAAACTTCAATGACTTCGGTAGAAACATGGCCCAAATCTAAAATATCAAAAATATCTCACAATGAATTAGGTAAATCTAAAATAATTTAGATTATTGTTACAGTGGTTGGTCAAAGATGAAGAACTATAATTGATTCATCAAACATTAAAATACTAATTTCTCACTCTAAGCAAACAATAAAATATTAGTTTCTCACTCCAAACAAAAATTCTATTTGGTTTGTAATCAAGAAATTTAGATAAAATTTTTGTAACACCCCGATCCCGAAGGTCCGGAGAATTAACTCATGTCACTTAAAAATCATTTTTCTTCCACGTAGTACATACTCTAATTTTTCTCTATTGCACAAAATATTTATATAATTACATCAATTACTCCATAATAACTATTCTAAGACAATACAAAGTCTTAATATAAACATCAATCTCCCAACAAATTACATCATCAGAGCACAACAACCTTACTGAATGAAAATTCTCAATACTCATATAAACCTTCTATGCTTAAACCATCATTCTTAACTCTTCTCACCCATGCTCCATATCCTTAATCCTCATCTGAAACATTCAAATCATCTGAAAAAGATGGTGGAGATAAGGGGTGAGTTATCAACAACTCAGTAAGCAGAGAACACATACTAGTATGTAAACATGAGCCCTTTTCAGAAGATTCAATATGCAGAAACAAAAACATTTTATTTTTATATGCAGATCTCAGAAAAAAAAACGTGTTATCAGAAAATCAAAGCGAGTTTTCAACCTTTTCATACTCAAAATCAGCAATTCATATTTAAGGATCCATTTCACATTCAGAAACGTTTTGGCATAACATAACTGAACATCTTCATCTTATCATATCATATACCATGTTTAACCCCCGTGGTAGGGTTGTGCTATCTCCGGTGGCCAAACCAGGCAGTATCATGTGGTGAACTTCCCCTTTTTCAATCTTGGAGCCCCGAGTGTGCACACAGGAAAGAACACGTAAAAAGACCACTTTGTTTCCAAAGTGGGTGCACTCATATCAGATCATATCATGGTGGTACCAACCATATCACGTGAACCAGTATCATCTCAGAACCATATTCAGAACAGATAAGTATGCCAAAGTTTTATCACATCCAAAACACGTGCGAAACATATTCATTTCATTTCCATTCTATCAAAAACAGATCCAAATCATTTCATATCATATGCATAGAAATCTCAATGATAACATATTCGCTCTTTTGCATACTTCATAAACATGTCAAATATTGCTCATGTCTACATATTTCATGTCAAAAACATTTCTTTTCTCTTTCATATGTATCTCATGAGGGAATGCGAAACATTTACTGAGGTTGTTTTTTTACATTTTCTTTTTAAAACAACATGCACATTTTTACAAACCAACCTCAGTTCATTTCTCTTTATGCAAATCTAGCATAGGAACCCCGCTTACCTAGACTTCTTAGCTTTTCAAAAATTTCCTCAAAAATGTTGAGTCGACTATAAATCGTCACCTATAAAAATAATCACGTAATTTCTGTAAGTTTCCAATAGATCACATATTTCGATATTTAAGCCTAAACTTCTTAAATAACCTATTTTAAATTTCTCAAAACTTAAAACCTTCATAATCCCAAAATATATCATTACTTCCTAAAATCACCAATATCCACCACAACCCACGTCATACACAAAACACCAATATTTAAACCCGAACAGCCAACAAATCTCATAGTCTAAACCAATCATACTAACAACTCCATCACCCAATCCAATCAACCCCGTTACTCCTCGGACTCAATCCGGTAAAACCAATCAGCAATTAAATACAGTGTAATGTGCTAGTGCAAAAATACATTAAATTCACGAGAATTCTTTGAAAAATACTTACAGTGCTATATAATAATTTATGGAGGATCACGGAGGCGCAAGAAGTGGAAAAACAGCTGCAGAACAGTGCAAAATACACTGTGGTCGTGGGTCACAGATACCCATTTTTCAACGGGTGCAAACGAAGACCCGAGATTGATAGGGTAGGGCCTAGGGATGTCGGTGAAGCTAGTGGTGGTGATGGTTGGTCGTGGGTGGCGGCGCAAAGGGTGGTTTAAGGCCAAAAATATCCGAAACGGAAATGGAGTTGGATGTGCTTCACCGGTGACGGATCGGAGGTGGGGTTGGGTCCAATGAGTTGCTTAGAGGTCGAGGATGAAGTGGTGAAGAAATGGTGGCCAATGGTGGTGCGACAGCTGCGCAGCGGCACAAGAGGTGCCGCGTCTTCAATGTGCTCGTGATGGCTAACGGCGGCGCAGCTGGGGCTAGAAATGGAGGGGTGGCTTCGTCGTCGGCTGGGGAAGACAGTGGGCCGGGC
The DNA here is from genome assembly GCF_001411555.2 of Juglans regia. NCBI lineage: Eukaryota > Viridiplantae > Streptophyta > Magnoliopsida > Fagales > Juglandaceae > Juglans > Juglans regia. Next base: position 27,006,073 of record NC_049906.1, on the reverse strand, counting down.
GGTGTCAGTCACCGCCGGCTCATGGCGGCACTGGGAGGGGAAGAAGAATCGGACGGAGGGAGAGAAAAGGCTGGCGTGCGCACGCGGGAAGGAACCAGGAGAGGAAGAAGAAAAGAAAGAAAAGAAAAGAAGAAGAGAAAAAGGAAGAAAAAAAATAGAGAAAAGAGAAAATGTAGGGAAAGAAATGAGGTCCAATCCTCACATCTTGGGTCACAAAAATGATTTAACGGAAATGATTTTAAAACTGCAAGTGAAATAAAATAATTCAAACGCAGTGATTAAATTGAAAATAAATAATTAAACCCAACAATAAGTTAATTTAATTTGAGAAGAAATTTAAATGCATAACAATAATTAATTTAAAGAAAGTACTTCAAAAAATAACTTTCGTAAACTAAAAATTATAAAAATAGCCTAATTAAAAATCCAATAATTTTAAAACAAGAGAATAAATTCTGAATCAATAAAAATAATTCATTCATTAAAATACACTAAAATACGGGGTGTTACAATTTTAGATGAGTTTAATCAAATATTTTTTTTTATTAGCATTAAATGACTTTTGAAAATATGATTTTTAATATTAATTTAATTAGAATATGATTATTATTAACATTTAATTGGTAGAGCTACCAAATGTGATAAAAATAAATCAAATAAAAAAATTATTAAATTAATAATATTTTATTATTATATAAAGTGAATGGACAATCCAATGTAGGGATTGAATTTAAATGGAATAAGCAAATGCAAAAAAAATGTAATATTCGCTAAATTTTGAATATGGATTTGGCAAAGCCAGTGAGGATGCTCTTAGAGTTTATAAGTTTTGTAAATTTTTTTTAATAAAAGTAGAATTTATTATTAAAAAATTAAAAAAATTTATTTTATTTTTAAAAGAATTGTGCAGTGCTTACATATTTCGCGACTCTAAATAGTATTTTTTATTCTTAAATGAGATGTACATTTTTTATTCTTAAATGAGATGAACCAATTTTGAAAAAGTGAAACCACAGACTTGAAAAGTAGTAATTTTCACTTAAAATAATTAATAATTTCTTGCGATTTAGGTTAGGTTTGAATGGAGAGTTGAGATGAAAGTTAAAAGTTGAATAAAATATTGTTAGAATATTATTTTTTAATATTATTATTGTTTTTATATTTGAAAAAATTGAATTGTTTATTGTATTTTATGTAGAAATTTGTGAAAGTTGTAATGATGATATGTTGGTTGAAAGTGTTTCTCAATCCAAACTAAACCTTAGTTAACAATCATTTGTAATTTTGTATCAGTGTGCAACGCATATATCTGTGTGCGCACGGTCGCGCATCTTTGCTCACAAATAATTAAAAAAAATAAATCTTCGTGTTATGGGTTAATTTTGATCGATGCAAACATAGAGATTCTGGTGAAGATGGAGTACATATCTGCATACAGACCAAAATCAAAAGAAATTTATATAATTTTCCCATTTATTTATGAATTTTCTATATGTAGTAATTCATTATTATTTGTTACACAGTCATTAATTATTATAAAGAGAAGCTCAGAACGCATGTAATATGCATACATGCATAATTCTTGATCATCTCATCTCATGATCAAGTACTTGGGCAGAAAGTGATAACATAATTAGGTGCACCAGAGCAGGTGAAGGTGCTGTTCACATCATCATAAGCGTAGCTATACGCTTGAGGGCACTGGTTTTCGAAGATCAAGGAATAGTTCGTTGGAGGACATGTTTCTGGAGTGCTGTAATCGCCAGTGCAACAGTATTGTGGCTGATTTAACGCTGTGCATGCGCTCTTGCATGCGATCACGCTTCCATCGGTGGCTTTCAGTTGCAGCTCTGCTGGGCAAACTGCGTTCACATTGGCCGGGCAACTCGAGGTCTGGCAATCACCGCTCCCGCCTTCTGTGCTCACTGAAACAGGCAGGTTGAACCCGTCGACAAGGCTAACATCGTAAAAGTCTTGCCCACTATTCGCTGCTATGTTGATTTCTACCAAAGATGCCGGGGGGATCGCACCATTACCATTGCATGCAACCTGTCCAGAGGCACAATCCGCAGTAGCGCAAGAGAACCTTCCTGAGGTGTCCGTGGTGCAACCTGTTCGTGCCCAAAAACGGCCTATCCATGGAGCTTGGGCATCCAGTGATGTGGATGCTCCAGATGCTAACTCAAATCCTGTTGTTGATAGTTGAGGTTTCTGATCAGCGGTTAGGGTTCCTGGCCAAACGGTATTGGGACAGTTGTTTGTGAAAGTTATTCTAGCGGATTGAGCACCTGCAATATTCATATATATGCAGCATCAAACAAAATAATTCCTTGTCACCATGTATATATGTCGATAATGAAAGCCAACATATCCATCTCTGCAAATGAATTCGATCGTAAATCACACATGCATGCTTATCACCATGATACATGTGCATATATGACATAGTACTTATGTAAACAACAAATTTTGGTAGGCATGTCATTTTATGATAGGATAAGTATACCACATGTGTGTTCTTCGACAGTAACTAATAAGCATTCATCGTAAGCCTAGCTAGGACAAGTACCATACGAGAGAGAAAGAGAGATTGTTCAATAGGAAAAAAAATTTAAAATGTGATCATACATATATCTAAAATACATATATATATATATATAAAATCCATTTTCCAATAGCTAAAGCCTTGAAGAAATTTATCATGAGACATACCAGACAGAAAAAGGGAGGCCAAGGCAAGGCAGGAGATCATGAGTGAAAGGGTCTTCATGATTGATGGATAGATAGGCGAAGTAATTAATTTGATGATCTCAATGTATATAATATGCAGAGCTGAGCCGGTGTGGTAGTACTACTGCTACGTACTACGTTATTGGTGCTATATATATACACATATATAGGGAGGTTCGCTCATACACGGAAGACTCAGTTTTCTTCGTTTAGGCCGAATGGCATGTTTGTCAATGTTTTAGTGTTATGGCTCACCGTGTCTAATTTTCAACCAGTAATATTATTGCGTGACAAGTACTCATTACAAGAAAAATGACATTTGTGATCATTCTTTTACAACGAAAATGACTATTTGCGATGAAAACAGACTCATTTTAACTGGAAATAATCATTTCGCTAGAAATAACTAATCACAAATAAGCAATTTTCTTGTAGTGACTTTATACTACAGAAAAGTAAAAGCTTTGAGTTAATTTTGGAGACAAGTCAAACTGCACACCTTCTTGGTCTTGTAATCTATGGAATGGGCAAAATTCATAGTCTTATAAGTACTTATTTATTTATTGCATCGCATGAATTTTCTTCGGTACAGTAATTAATTTATATGGCTGCAACATGACCGCCGAGCTAGTCCATATATCGCCTCAAATTAAATTCTTCCTTCTAGATTGTTTCTTATAAAGTAATTAATTAAATTCTTCCTTCTAGCTAGATTGGTCAAGAAACCGTATGCAAGTTACCTTAATTAATATTGACGCAATGGTTGCCAAAAATTGGATGGTATTTCTTTTTACCATTGATTTCTCATTATCATCGCTAATAATAATTTTAGCAACGCCAACCATGTTGACGCAATGGTTGCCAAAAATTGGATGGTATTTCTTTTTACCATTGATTTCTCATTATCATCGCTAATAATAATTTTAGCAACGCCAACCATGTTGACGCAAAAATTGATATTTGCTTGTTGCAAACAATGTGCCCACATTTATATAGACTAATGGAAATGCTCTATCTCGACATTATATAGTCGCTGCAAATATGAAAACTTTCGCCGCTATTGAATATGTAGTATTGCGTCCATCACAAAATCGTCGGTACTTTATTCCATTTTTGTCGACCAAATTCGATGTAATAGGCTACTAAAAACACCGCTAAAGGTTTTCAACATTTCCAACACTAATGTGATTGGTTGCAAAAGAAGTACATTTGACATGTTTTTGTTCGCCAAGAAATGGTTCACCTACATGCAATAGGCTGCCTGAGCACTAGCATTGGACTCATCAAACTTATTTTCAAATTTTGATGAAAAGTACATGTTTTCCATATATGTAAAATCTCATTCTCCATAACTCCACATTGGATTGGCAATTGAATTCATCAAAATAATAATATAATAATATTTTTATTTTTTTTCATATTTTATAATTACACTAATCATATGTTAATTAATAATTTAATTTGATTCTTATATTATTATTACAAAAAGAGGGAGGAGGGATGAGCTCCAACCCCCCTCCTTTGGTCTGGGTTTTTTTAGAGGGGCTGCTCTAGAGAGAAAAGGGAGAGAGCAAAGGTGTGTTAGGGCATTGAGCTTTTTTGAAGTCCAACTCTACTTTTTTTTTTTTTTTTGAAAATAACCTCAGTATTCATTCATTGATCTAAAACCGCATTACAAAGTTTTTCCTTGAGCAAGATACTCTCAATAGAAGCTGGAGCTTCTTCTATCCAAACATTTTCAAAACACAAAGATAAAGCTTCTTTAGCAAGATAATGTGCTGCTTCATTAGCTTTTCTATTAACAAACTTGACACTCCATTGACTCCTTCCCTTTAACAGCTTCTTGGCATCTTCAATGACACATCCATAACTGGAGAGGTCTTCTTCTTCTTCATTGACTGCATTCACAATGACTTGTGCATCACCTTCGAAGATGACTCTGCCAAAATTAAGATCTCTGCATAATTCCATAGCTTTCCTTAGTGCATAAACTTCTGCTATTGCAGGATCAGAAATGAAGCTTTTTTGTTCACCAACAGCAGCCATAATTTCACCTTCCTCATCTCTGATTACTACTCCGAGGCCAACCTTTTTCCTTTCTTTATCAACAGCTCCATCCCAGTTTGCTTTGACAAAACTCTCCCTTGGTTTGCTCCATAATGACTCTCCTTCTGTTACTCTTGGTTCTGTGTTCTGCCTTAACTTCTGCTTAGCCTGATAATAAGTTCTCAGTTCCTCTTTAGCTTGTGTCATCACTTGGCTTGGACTCTTGAAGGTATCTTTGAACACAACTTCATTTCTTCTCAACCAAATGCTTCTCATTACCATACTGATCTCTTCTAATTCTTCTGAACTGACCCTTTCCTCCAATTTATCAAGCAAGCATGGCATATCTGGTTCATTGGTCCTCCATTTCTGTATCACCTGACCCTTTCCTCCGTTCTACTAATAGGTAAGCTCCATATCTGCTCTGCTTCTTCTTTATGGAAGATACTCTTTATCAAAGGCTCATTCCATTCCCCACATGTAATCAACTCAGAAACTTTGGCTTGTTGATCTAAAATTGTACAAGGAGATTGGACACAGAATGAGGAGGGAGTTGGTAGCCATTTCTGCCCCCATATTTTTATGTTTTTCCCATTCCCTACTCTCCATCTTAATCCATCCTTCAGCAAATTTAAAGCTCCCCAAACACTCCTCCAAATGTAAGAAGGTCTATGCCCCAATTTTGCTTCTGTCAGAGAAACTGTTTTGAAGTATTTTTCTTTAAAGACCCTTGCTGCCATACTCCTCGAGTCTTGTAAAAATCTCCACCCTTGTTTAGCTAATAGAGCCATATTGAATGACTCTATGTCTCTGAAACCCAGCCCTCCTTTGCCCATGGAAGTCCCTAATTTTTTCCAGCTGCACCAGTGCAGACAGCTGCTAGTCTTTTGGTTTCCCCACCAGAAATTAGCCAGAAGTGAATTTAACTCCTTGCAAAGGTTTTTTGGGAGTTTAAAAACACTCATTGTATAAGTAGGTATTGCTTGTAAAACTGCTTTTATCATTACCTCCTTTCCAGCTGTTGACAGAAAAACATTTTTCCAGTTATTAATCTTCTTCCACACCCTTTCTTTAATGCTTCTAAAGGTGTTGTATTTGGATTTTCCAACAACAGGAGGTAATCCTAAATATTTCTCATAGCTGCCCTTCATAACTTCTCCCCCTAACTCCATTATCTTCTCCTTATCCTCACCCCTCGAGTTGGAGCTAAAAAATACTGAAGTTTTGTCCTTGTTTAGGAACTGACCAGATGCCTTTTCATAGGTTAATAACAGCTCTTGCAACCTCAACCACTCTTCTGTTTTAGCTCGTGCAAAAAGAATGCAATCATCTGCAAAAAGTAGATGATTTACTCGTATGCCACCCCTTGACACAGTTACCCCTTTAGTAATTCCCTTCATATCTGACTGGTTTAATAATGAGCTAAGGCCCTCAGCACACAAAATAAATAGGTAGGGTGACAAAGGATCACCCTGCCTTAGTCCTCTTGAAGGATGAATCTTAGAGCCTGGCTTACCATTAATAAGAGCAGCATAACTCACAGTGGAGACACACCTCATAACAAGATCAATCCATCTTCTACCAAAACCCAGCCTTTCCATCATTCCTTCCAGAAAACTCCATTCAATTCTATCGTATGCTTTAGACATATCAAGCTTGATGGCCATATTACCCACTCTACCTTTTTTCCTTGCTTTCATGGTATGCAAAACCTCGTATGCCACCATTATGCTATCAGTTATTAGCCTTCCCGGGATGAATGCACTTTGATTGGGTGAGACTATCTCATTCAGAAATTTTTTTAGTCTATTTGCCAACACTTTAGACATCAACTTATATCCAACATTACACAGACTTATTGGCCTAAAATCACTAGCCTTCTTAGGTTCCTTAACTTTAGGAATTAGAGCTAAATAAGTATGATTCATAGAAGGTGTAAGAGAATTACCATTAAGCCAAGCCAGAACTGATTTGCTCACCTCATCACCAACAATCTGCCAATGCTTTTGATAAAAGCAAGCTCCAAAACCATCAGGTCCAGGTGACTTCAGAGGGGCCATGTGTTTTAAAGCTTCCTCGACTTCATCTCTAGAAAAAGGCTTTGACAGATTGTCATTCATTTCTTCTGTTACACAAGGGGACACTGCCTGCAAACAAGCTTCAATATCCCCAGCACTTGGGGTTGTGGATTTAAACAGGTTTTGGAAGTGGTCATTAAAGACCTTGTCTATCATTTCAGGCTCTATTTGCATTTTATCTTGTTCATCATAAATCTGTCTTATCCAGTTCTTCTTCCTCCTTTGATTGGCACAGCTATGAAAAAACTTTGTGTTACGATCACCCATTTGATACCAGTCCACCTTTGCTCTTTGCCTCCATTTCTGGTCCTCCATTTCTAAACAGATTCCTATCTCATTTTGAAGTTTCTTGATCTCCACCATATTATGACTCCCTTCATTCTTCTGTAAATTTTCCAGCAAAGCTGTTTTTTCTTTCAATATTTTGCCCTTGTCATTCTCTAAGTGCTTGTTCCATTTGACCAGTGCACCTTTGCTGTCTTCCAGCAACTTTTGAAGAATCTTAGCTGTATCTCCCCCTCCTTGCCTCATGGTCCAAGCATTCCTTATGACTTCCTCACAACCTTCCTCAAGAGACCATCTAGCCTCATATCTAAACATCCTACTCCTCCTCCCTACTATTGAAAGAAACTGGTTCATGCTCAGTAAAAGGGGTCTATGGTCTGAAACTCTTGCAGTTAGCACCTCTACCCACCCTTCTTTGTAAATCTCCTTCCATCTTGAATTTGCTACTGCCCTATCAAGCCTTTCCTTAGTGAAGGTCTCATTTTCATGCTTGTTACTCCACGTAAATTTGTCTCCCCTCCAACCCAAGTCAAACAGACCTCCCATTTCTAGTACATTTCTGAAATTATTCATTTGCTTTTCCTGCCTTTGTTTCCCTCCCACTTTCTCATCATGTGTTAAAATTTCATTAAAATCTCCCACCACACACCATCCCACCCCATCATTGGGCTTTAGAGAAGCCAACAGACTCCAAGCTTCTTCCCTTAGACTGGTTTCTGGTTGCCCATAAAAACCAGTAAGCAACCATCTCTCTTTCCCTTCCTCAGTCATGACCCAAGCACTAATGTGTCTGTTTGAATAATTCAGTATCTCTACCTCTACAGATTGGTCCCATAGAAGCATAAGACCCCCTTTTCTTCCTTTTGGATCTACTACAAAACACCCTTCACTTCTAACCTTTCTTTTTATACTATCACACTTTTCACTCCTCAATTTTGTTTCCATCAAAAAGATCACATTTGGCCTCTTCTCCTTTACCAAATGGCAAAGATCTTGAACTGTCCGAGGGTTGCCAAGCCCTCGGCAGTTCCAACTTAGTGTTTTCATAATGATTGGTGGGGCTGTCTTCCAGCCTCCACCAAAACAATTTGTGTCTCTTTCACCTCATTGTTACCACCTTTTGCTTTTTTTCTCTCCCTTTCCACCACCTCTCCTTCCTCTTCTTGTCTAAATAGCCTTTTTGATAAACAAGAAGCCCTTTTAGAAACCATAGAATTGTTTTTTTCCCTTGCTTTCCTCTTCCAAGCCCCCATAGTTCTTCCTTTGGCCTTCATTACACAGTCACTTTTATCAGTTCCTTCTCCCCCCTCACTCCTCCCCTCCCTTGATTCCTCACTCTTTTTCTCTTTATTTTCTGTTGAAGATTCCTTCCATATCTCAGTACTAACCATTTTTGCATTACCCCTTTCATCTTCTTGAAAACTTTGACTTTCATTCATCACCTCCTCACTTTCTACATTAAGTTCTTCATCTCTCTGAGTTACATCTTGTTTCTGTTGTCCTTCTTTTTCCTTTCCACTAATATTCTTTTCCTCATCCTCTTCTCCAGCTACATTTCTTGCTTTCATTTTTTGTTCCCATTTCACATTTCTACCCTCCTCTTTCTGTTTAAATTTTGCTCTCATCCCAGCCCTCATCCATGTACCAAACTGAATCTCTTCCTCCTCCTTCCCCATACATCCTTCTTCTCCATGAATAATACTACCACATTTAAAGCAAAAATGTGGTAATTTTTCAATTTTCAGAGGAATCCAATAAGTTCTCCCCTTAATAGCAATGGTCCTTCCCCTAACCAATGGCTTCTCAATCTCTATTTCTATTAAAATCCTCAGAAAAGGGCCCCAACCACTCCCATCCTCCTGCAGCTCTACTTCCAGTACTCTACCCACAGTCTCACCTATTTTTTCTCCTCCTGCCTTATTCATGCATGCCATTGGTAAGTCATGAAACTGAAACCAAAACCTCTCCCTACTGAAGTCCATCTGTTGTGGTGGTATAAATTCATCTAAGGGCAATATTACGAACAGCTGGTTGTCAAATAACCATGGTCTCCCATCCAGAATCCTCTGTTTATCAGCTTGGTTTGCAAAGATGATTACAAACTTGTTTGTACCCACCTCTTGAAATAGAGCCTTCCTGCTTATCCTCCACACTTTAGCCATCGTAGTTTCAATCACTACCTTGCTTATGTTCCTTTCCATCCATATCTTTCCCACAAGACTGCATTCCCCCTTATTTTTCAACTCCTCTGATATCTCCTCATCCAGTTCTACTTGCTGAGATTCTTTCTCCGTTAGTTTCAAGCATTCCCATTTCTTTGCAAGGTCATTCATCATTTCTTCCCCCACACCACTCAGTAGCGTAGGAATGAGAGAAAAGAAACCCCAAAGCTCTTCTGCCACCTTTCTACCACCTCTCTGCCACCACTCAGCTCCGTGTAGCAGACTAAAACCTGTCCTTCCACCACCTTACTGCCACCCTCAATGCCGTTACACACACACTCCGTACCTCTCTGCCACCTCCTAATTCTGTTAGAATATTCGTGGACCCCACTTCACCTCACACCCCTCCCCGAGAGAAAAGATAGAGAGAAGAATTTATCTCTATTACTATAGGACCCACTTGATATATCTATGTTGACCTTCGAGTTTGAATTATCAGAAGTCCAACTCTACTTTGAATGTGCATTAAGGAACCTTACAAATTAAGTACCATAATATGGACAAAGGATTTATGCAATATTGCACGTATCCTTTAATTGTGAACCACTTATATTGACTACTACTCCTATCTTGAATATAAACATTCTTATATCACAATCTCATCTGATAAGAAATATTACCAAATTATCCTAAATAAGATTCTCTTGTGCTAAACATGAACATTCATTCATAAACTGTTAAAAATCCTTGATCAGTTTTCCAGGAATTGATCAAGGATTTTTAACTATTACATTCCAAATCTCAGATTTATAAACTTAAATCTCAGGCCTTAGCAAATTCCAAATGTAATACAATATTAACATAATCAACTGAATCCAAAATGGTCCATAAAACTTATAGGCAGCAATATCCACTGGCTTGGCAGGGCCGGGTGAGACAGGATCAAGTCATTTCACACACACGGCAGTGCTCCACTTCACAATTTATCTACCACCATGAAATTGTTCATGTTGAATTGTATCCCAACAGAAAACTGCCCAATGAAACAGAACCATCTCTAACATGCATCCAGGTTCAACATCCCTGAACCTTCATCTAGTCCTCACACATACATTTTGGTCCAGCCTCGTTTAGAGATGAGATGAGTTTATATTAAAGTTAAAAAGTTGAATAAAATATTGTTAGAATATATTTTTTTAATATTATTTTTGTTTTAGGATTTGAAAAAGTTGAATTCTTTATTTTATTTTATGTGAAAATTTGAGAAAATTATAATGATGAGATGAGATGAGTTAAGATGAACTGTGAAAACAAACAAGGTAGTGTGATAGCTATTTTATTTTAATAGCTGGATAAACAACCACCTGGTAGGAAGTGTACCCCTGAATTAGTGCAATAAACCTGACAACATTAGACTCCAAAATATTTGTAACGCTCTAATAAAAGGCCCAAACCACATGGCCTATACTCCAAAAGGACTAGTCAATGATACAATTGGAGTCTCATTAGAACCTTATAAAGAGCAAGAACTTCTCCTTCCCAAGCAATGTGGGATCCCATACACCACCTACCATTATCCATATCATATGGGGTATCACAATCTACCCCTTAAATTCTCGACGTCCTCGTCGGGCCTGTCCATTGTAGGTGACACGGCTCAAATCCCACATTTCTGGTTGGGATAAGCTCTGATACCATTTGTAACGCCCTAATAAAAGGCCCAAACCACATGGCCTATACTCCAAAAGGACTAGTCAATGATACAATTGGAGCCTCATTAGAACCTTATAAAGAGCAAGAACTTCTCATTCCCAAGCAATGTGGGATCCCATACACCACCTACCATTATCCATATCATATGGGGTATCACAATCTACCCCCTTAAATTCCCGACGTCCTCGTCGGGCCTGTCCATTGTAGGTGACACGGCTCGGAAGAAATGATATTTAAATTCAAACTAAAACTCTAGTAAAAATCTAATAATAATAATAATAATAATAATAATAATAATAATAGCAATAATAATAATAATAACCTAATTATCAAACCTAATAAAATATCTAATGATATAGGATCGGGATGTTACAAACTCCCCTCCTTATAAAAATTCCGTCCTCGGAATTTGCTAATACCTCAAGCAACCTACATACTTGTCCATCACATTATTTCCATGTTTCTATTTTAGATCTTCGATCATTTAGTCGAGCCTATCAGTTCAAAATTTTAAACCTCAATTATTAAATCCTAAATCTCATATTTTTCTAATCCTTTTACTCGTGCACTTACTATCAATGATCACACGCTTTAGAAGTACTATACAAGCCTAAAGTGTATACCTCGACAACAAGATTGATAAAAACCTGTAGATAATATCACTCAAATAAACTCTTTGCATAAAATGATAAATAAATCTCCTCATATAATAATAACCTCAAATAAAAAGCAATTTACAATTCTCCAAAGTTCAAAGTCTATAAAATATCTCAATTCTAAACTTCTCAAAAATGAAATACCACAATGATCATGTGTCTATGGTTATGGGCCTACATCTCCAATTATAAGCATAGCAACATCAATTAAACTTCCAGATCAAACATTGGCATCTGGTGCTATTCTCTAATAATTGCCAACCTAACCATAAAAACTTCAATGTGCATGTCTCAAGCATACGTATACTAAATCATCTTTTACACGTAAACTTTAAATTCTCGTACCTCAAAAATATATTGACTTCACATTTTTTTTTTTCAATAGCTCTATTGCTAAAAATTTCCGTGATACGACAATTTCCAAAGATCTTTTGTTCACCATCCATTTTAGGTGAGAGAATCACATTACTTAAAGAACATAATATACTTTCCATCAATAGTCATGAAATACCAATCACCATATGAAAATTTTCGCCGTAACTCCAAAACCAACTAATTACATTCCCTAATTTAAATAAGGCTCCATCAAATATAAGTCATATTCATCCATTCTCCTGAGCTAGATACACTATCAATCTTAAAAGTAAAAGTTTCCCAACTTCACATTCCTCCAATCAATTACATTGTCATAACCCAATTGACACGTAACTCTAGTACACATAATTCTCATAACATTCAAGATATCCATGCTACATGAAATTCCTAGAGTCAGGTGCCATAATCTAAAGTAACCATGAACTAATATTTTGGTATTCACATAAATAATAACTACAATGATGGTTCTAACTAGTAAAAACCATAAAGTATTCAACCCTAAATAAAAACAAACCTTGATTACTCACGAGCAGGCTAGGATCATCCTAAGTAACTTAATTTAAAAAAAAATTATAAAAGACTTTTTTTTTTTTTTTGAAAAGTCTACAGAATCTCTCAACCTGGCTTTGATACCATTTGGTGGTGTTGTCACGGTGGTTCTGGTTCTAATGTCAATTTTGGTTGCTGCCGTCAGTGCTCTGTTGAGGAGAGTAAAACAGGGTTGAAACGCACATGCATGGGGAAAGGTTTGTCCATGGTTTGTGGTGTATTTAATAAGAGCCTTCGTGAGCTTTTATAGAGGAAAAACTATGGTAGGGTTTTCTCATACGAGTTCGTCTCCTAATAGGATTCGAATTTATCAATTTAAGGGATAAGGATGAGTGTGAGGTTGTTGCTAACGGGTTGGGATAGGCTCTGATACCATTTGTAACGCTCCAATAAAAAGTCCAAACCACATGGCCTATACTCCAAAAGGACTAGTCAATGATACAATTGGAGCCTCATTAGAACCTTATAAAGAGCAAGAACTTCTCCTTCCCAAGCAATGTGGGATCTCATACACCACCTATCATTATCCATATCATATGGGGTATCACAATCTACCCCCTTAAATTCCCGACGTCCTCGTCGGGCCTGTCCATTGTAGGTGACACGGCTCGGAAGAAATGATATTTAAATTCAAACTAAAACTCTAGTAAAAATCTAATAATAATAATAATAATAATAATAATAACAACAATAATAATAATAATAACCTAATTATCAAACCTAATAAAATATCTAATGATATAGGATCGGGATGTTACAATATTATTGATCTTTGTGAATCCTTTACATACCAGTCATATGGAATAAACACAAGACCATACGCCTTTTTCTTTATAACTAACACACTGCCATAGACTTTAGCTAAAGAGCAAGAGGGAAAACCCATTCGACATACACATCAGCGACCATATGTGCACAACTAAATAAGAGGTACAGATATTTCTAAACTATGAAAATAATAGATATGACTGGTATCATTACCTACAAGGCTAGCCCGACCATATGTGGTTTGCAGTATATGTTACCAATGTTTAATGTGATCATGTAATTTTTCAGACAACTCCAAACGCCAACAAAATTGCACAGATTCACGTAACCACCTATAGATATGTTACACACAAGTCACAACCACATACTATATATTTTAACTACTTCATGCACTGCTTTAAACATCCTGTTTCATCCCCCCAAAAAAGTTACCATGCCCAAAAACACCCTACTCTATGTCCTAGACCTCCCAAAATACAGAAGCTGCTGCCATTTCATTACGTTGCTCGAGTTCTATTACATCCATCTTGCCAACCATGATTTGCGTCTGCACAAAAACTTCCTATTTAGCACAATGAGAGTGTATTCAGTTGGACAGAAATATTACTACAGTTCTGAAGACTATAAAGAAGGGATGTTTTTATTAATATTCTCACATAAAGATCTTATGCCGTCGATGTCACGAATTTGTCATTCTTCCTAGACCAACGGACTTCCTTATAGAACTCTACCAGGTTTGTGGTAATCGAACGCTATCAAAGATTTGATAGATATTACAACTTCAACTCGGAGGAATTATAAAGTTAAAACTGCTATTTAACCATTAATTCTTTGGCTTGGAAGATGGTGGCGAATTAAAGTACCAGAGATTTCACTTTGGGGGAGTCATATCGATCTATACGATAATGATTATGCATGCATATGTGTATCATGTATATATTATACACTTTGTTGTTTATAATTACAAAATATAAATTGTAGATGCAATTTCATTTCATATTCCTTCAATTTATAACAAATATTTCTTTTATGGAACTTGATATATAATTGGTCATGTTAAAGTTTTTAATTTAAATAAAATAAGGAATCCCACTGTTTATTTTTGTTTATGTATTTTTCATTATTATGTAAAAGAGTGATTCATTAAATATTGAAGAAACTTAGGAGAGGATATGCAAACGTTTAAAGGTTTAAAAAAAATAATTCAATATTTTAAAAAATGACTTCGATCGTAATTTAGCCAACCAAATTTTGGGTTTTTTCTTTTAACTCATATTGTCAAGATTTTAAATTTCTGGAGGTGTATTTTCGGATATTTTAGGTATGCATACTCGTTTTTATATTTTGGAGGCTTATTTATGGACTTAACCCAAATATAGAAACCTTTTTTTTTTCATACTTTTAAGAAAACACAAGAATTACAGACGGGGTTAGAAGAATATTTTCATATTTTTGAAAGATTTCAAGAGTTTTTGAAATTTTTTTAAATCAATTTATTTATTTTTCTGTAGAGAACTCAAAGCCCCTTTTTTTGGGATACAAACACTAATAAAATGTTATCACAATTTAGAAAACAGTGATAAACATATGACAATTAAGCTATTCGATCCCAAAGGAAAATTAGGTGGCCACTTCTTTTCTAGCCTGGTTTAATTGGGTTAAGCTTGCGAACCCAAATCTTCCATGCCCAGATATAAAAAAGATGAATTTTATTTATCACTTACTATTTATTTCTATACTTCACATATACAGTTTTTTTTTTTTATAAGATGTGAAATATGTGATAGTGAATAGCTAGTAACTAATGAGAAGAATTTTTTTATAAAAAAAAATTCAAATCTTTCATAATTTCTTTTACAATTTTCTATTATCATTTTTAAATTTTTTTTCGATAAGTAATTTTTTTTAAAAATTTATTGCAATTAAAATAGGAGATAATTACCATTCAAATCTTCCATGCCCAGATATAAAAAATATGAATTCTAATTTGATCATGTTTTAAAAGTTTTTTGTTTTTTTTCAATTCATGCTTACTTTCCATTAATTTTTAAATACTTTTTAAAAGTTGATTGCGCATATTATTCCACGTGTCATTTTCTGACCGGTGTTTGAGTGACAGTCAAAGTCCATGTCAGCCTTTCCACAAGAATAGTACTGGAATCCTGACATAGGGCCCCATTTGAAACTTCCCGGTAACCATATATGCCTATTCTTGAACGGTCATGGACATGAGTACTCTTATGGTTTCGAATTCAGATCTAAAAATATTTCGAATTGAGTATTTTTTTTTCTTTTTTTTTTCATATATTTTTTAATCAATATAAAAATTTAAAAAAATAAATAAATAATTTACAACATCATGAAATAATATTTTTTTAATCATTCGGTAAAATAAAGAACAAAAAAAAAAAGTCTCATTCAAGATATTTTTTGGGTCCGACAAAGCATTTCTCTATGGTTATTATAATTTATAAGACCGGCACAGTCATTTTGAAAAAAAAATATTAAAAAATTAAAAATTTTATTTTTTAAAAAATAACTATGCAGCTTTTATGTATTTTACAATTGTAAATATTATTTTTTACTTTTAAATGAGATGTACCAATTTTGAAAAAGTGAAACCACGTACATAGACTTGAAAAGTAATTTTCGCTTAAAATAATTTCTTCTGATTTAACCTCGTTTGTTTTCACAAATGAGATTAGATGAATTAAAATTAAAAAATTAGATAAAATATTATTAAAATATACTTTTTCATATGACTTTTATTTTGAGATTTAAAAAAGTTAAATTGCTTATTTTATATTATGTGAAAATTTGAAAAAATTGAAATGATTAGATGAGATAAATTGAGATAAACTATGAAAACAAACAATACTGTTAACAACCATTTGCATCCGTATGCGTGCACATATCTTTGTGTGCGGGCATGCATCTTTGCTCACAAATCAAAATAAACAAACAATCTTGAGTGAGTCATATATTTTTATCTTTTTTGAATCAATTGAGTGAGTCATTTGGTAAACCATGAAAGTCCATGAAAGCCAGTGCTGGATCAAGTCTTGTATGTGAACCCTTAATGGCTCATTCGTTTTCGTAGAAGAGATGAGTTGAGATTAGTTAAAAGTTGAAAAAAATATTGTTAGAATATATATTTTTTTAATATTATTTTTATTTTTAGATTTGAAAAAGTTGAATTGTTTATTTTATTTAGTGTGAAAATTTTAAAAAATTATAATAATTAGATGAGATGAAATGAATTGAGAGAAATTATGAAACCTCGTGTTTTGGATTAATTTTTATTGATGCAAACAGAGAGATTCTGGTGGAGTACTAGTATTATATTGTACTCCCATGAATAATATATGGTTGCATGTGAATATGGAGTATGTAGCTGCATACGGACCAAAGGCACAAGAAATTTTTATGATTTTCCCATTTATTTATGAAGATTTTATATGTAGTAATTCATCATTATTTGTTACACAGTCGATTATTATTATAATTATTATAAAGAGAAGCGCAGAACGCATGCATAAATATTGATCTCATCTCACGATCAAGTACTTCAAGGGCAGAAAGTGATAACGTAATTAGGTGCACCGAAGCAGGTGAAGGTGTTGTTCACATTATCATAAGCGTAACTATAAGCTTGAGGGAACTGGTTCTTGAAGAACAGGGAATAGTTCGTAGTGGACATGTTTCTGGAGTACTTGAAATCGCCAAGTGCAACAGTATTGTGGCTGATTGAACGATGTGCATGCACTCTTGCATGCGATCACACTCCCTTTGTATTTCTACTGTAAATGTTGATCCCATGTGCTATTGGGGGCCACTTTCTCAATTACATCCATTGCAATGTGTTTCTTATGAAAAGTGAGCAATTCTTCTTGGTCTCAATGCTCTGTACCTCTTATGCACTCACAGATTGATTGTAAACTTCAAAATTATTAACATATGCCATTCAACAAAGGAGGAGTAGTTGAGTTCTACGGAAGGATCATGGATGCACAGAAACTCCATCGCCTAGTAATTCCAAAACCCATAGGCCGTGAGATTATAAATGGGCAAAGTTCAAAAACTGATGAAAAAGAAAGAAGAGTACAAACACTACAAAAAAGCACAAGAAAATAAAGTAGTCTCATAATTTAGACATATGTTATGACATTTTATGTTAGAACGAGTATCAATTCATCCATCATCTGAGATTACTTGAATAGTTTTTCTGAAAGAAACTAATTGAATGGTTTACCATTTACCGCCATGAACTGAAAAAATTATTTTCAAGAAAAAATCCTAGTTGTTTAATTTTCCAAACACTTAACCCTAATAAATCACAAACCTCATAAAGTTTACTTCTCATAATATTGAAAAATACCCAAAAATAATGCACTGCCTGACACTAATTTTCATATCAATTCAGAAAATAAGTGTTCAAATAACACAAAAATAGGAATAACCCCAGACAAATCGTGCTACCACTGCCTAAAAAAATAATAAAATAAAAGTAAGAGTAAATATAGGGTACCGAATGGAAGCATGCTTACCATCTTTGAAGGAAGACGCATGGGTAGGGAGAGGGGAGATGGGCCAGATTCGCACGGCTTTGCCGTTCATGGGGCGTACAGAAATATGGGAGAGGGTGGGAGGGTGTATGGGAAAAGAGAAAACCTAGCTTTACTGATGGGAAAATGAGTGGGTGTGGGTGAGGATTGGGAAAGGCCGTAGGGGTGTCAAATCGTGTTAACGGGTCGTGTTCGTGTCATGTCAAGGTATGTACATTACACTTAGTGGGTCAACACGAACACGACCCGTTAAGGATTTCGTGTCAAAATTTCAAACCCGAACATGACACGGTAAGATAACGGGTTGACACGACACGACCCGTTATGACCCGTTAATGAATAAGAAATAAATTGACACTACGCGACACGACCCGTTCCGTTCCGTTTCAACTCGTTTACGTTAATGGGTTGAACATACACGATATGACACGACACGACACGACACGACCCGTTTGACTTAATTGATTTTATATAAATATTTAAATATAAATAATATCTATAAAAAATAAAAAACTAACTACAAGTCTAAAATTACAATCCAAACAAATATGATCCACATAATTTGTAATAATATTCATTATTATAATTACATCCCAAATATAATAAACAAAACATACAATGTAAATATATTAATGTTACAATCCCAAATATAATAAAAAATTAAAAACACAAATCTAAACAAATTTAAAACTTAAAGAAGGAAGTGGAGCGTCCTCCTTGCCCTTTAGGTCTAAGGGTATAAAAGTAAATATAATTTTCTTAACGGGTTATAACAGGTTGACCTGTTAGTGATCCGTTAAGCAATCGTGTCTTAACGGGTCAATCCATTTTGACCCGAACTTGTTAAGACTAAATTCTAACCTGCTTTTACCGTTTCGTGTTCGTATTGAATTAACGGGTCGTGTCACATATTGCCACTCCTAAGAAAGGGTGGGCGCGCAGAATTTTAAAAGAGAAAAAATAAAATAACACGTGACTCGTGCGGTGTAGATAAAATAGAGGAGCCTGGGTAGATTTATTCTTGAGTTTTTTCTTTTAACTCATATCTTCAAGTTTTTAAATTTATATAGGTGTATTTTTGAATATTTTAGGTATGCATACTCGTTTTTATATCTTCGAGGCTAAATTTATGTTCTTAAAGAAAATATAGAAATTTTATTTTTCATACTTTTAAGAAAACACAAGAATTATAGACGGGGTTAGAATTTTCATATATTTGAAAGATTTCAAGAGTTTTTGAAATTCTTTTAGATCTATTTATTTATTTGTCTATGGGGAACTCAAAGCCTTTTTTTTTTTGGGATACAAACACTCATGATAACATGTTATCACAATTTAGAAAACAGTGATAAACATATGACAATTAAGCTATTCCCAAAGGAAAATTAGGTGGCCACCTCTTTTCAAGACTGGTTTAATGGGGTTAAGGTTGCCATCCCAAATCTTCCAAGCCCATATATAAAAAAGATAGAGTTTTATTTATCAGTCACTATTCATTTATTTTTTTTATAAGGTGTGAAGTAGTGAATAATAATTGTTGAGAAGAATTTTCTTATAAAAAAATATTCAAATCTTTCATAATTTCTTTTACCTTTTTTATTATCATTTTTTTTAAAATTTATTGCAATTAAAATAGGAGAGAATTGTCATTCATGATATCCCCATGACTTTAACTTTTTCGAAATTAGTATCTCTGGCTTAGAAAATTTAGGACAATCACCTATAGTTATAGTTAAATTGGTCCGATTGTTTTTCATAAAATTTATTACATTATTAAATTTTCTAGTTTTTAAATTTACTCTTTCTTTAAACTTTTTTAAGTTTTATTGATCATATTTTAAAAGTTTTTTGTTTTTTTTCGATTCATGCTTACTTTGCATTAATTTTTAAAAACTTTTAAAAGTTCATTCCACGTGTCGTTTTCTGACCGGTGCTTAAGTGACAGTCAAAGTCCCTGTGGGATCCTGACGAAGGCCCCATTTGAAACTTCACGGTAACTACATAGGCCTATTCTTGAACCGTTATGGAGATTATAAGACCGGTACAGTCGGTTTAAAAGTAAAATTTATTATTAAAAAATTAAAAAAATTTATTATTTATAAAAGTTATAATGATTAGACGAGATGACTTGAGATGAGATGACTTGAAATTGAAATTGAAATTTAAATAAAATATTATTAGAATATAATTTTTTTAATATAATTTTTATTTTTAAATTTGAAAAAAATTAAATTGTTTATTTTATTTTGTATAGAAATTTAAAAAAATTGTAATAATTAAATCAGATGAGATAAAATGAGTTGAAAAGAGTTATGAAATCTTGTGTTACGGGTTAATTTTGATCGACGCAAACAGAGAGATTCTGGTGGAGTAGTACTATATTGTACTCCCATGAAAAATATATGGTTGCATGCAGTGAACATAGAGTACGTAAAAATACGAGAAATTTATATGATTTTCCCATTTATTTATGAAGTTTCTATATATAGTAATTCATTATTATTTGTTACACAGGCGATTATTATTATAAAGAGAAGTGCAGAACGCATACAATATGCATGCATGCATAATTATTAATCTCATCTCATGATCAAGTACTTTAAGGGCAGAAAGTGATAACGTAATTAGGTGTACCGAAGCAGGTGAAGGTGCTGCTCACATCATCATAAGCATATCTATAAGCTTGAGGGCACTAGTTCTCGAAGAACAAGGAATAGTTCGTTGGAGGACATGTTTCTGGAGTACTGAAATCGCCAGTGCAACAGTATTGTGGCTGATTGAACGCTGTGCATGCGCTCTTGCATGCGATCACGCTCCCATCCGCGGCTTTCAGTTGCAGCTCTGCTGGGCAAACCGCGTTCACATTAGTTGGGCAACTTGAGGTCTGGCAATCATCGCTCCCACCTTCTATGCTCACTGAAACAGGCAGGTTGAAGCTGTCGACAAGGTTGACATCGTAAAAGTCTTGCCCACCATTCTCTGCTATGTTTATTTCTAACAAAGATGTCGGCGGGACAGCACCATTGCCATTGCATGCAACCTGGCTGGAGGCACAATCGGCAGTAGTGCAAGAGAACCTTCCCAAGGCGTCTGTGGAACAACCAGTTCATGCCCAAAACTGGCCTTTCCAGGGAGCTTAGGCATCTAGTGATGTGGATGCTTTGGATGCTAATTCAAATCCGGTTGTTGATAGTTCAGGTTTCTGATAAGCGGTTAGGGTTCCCGGCCAGACGGTATTGGGACAGTTGTTTGTGAAAGTTATTCTAGCGGGTTGAGTACGTGCAACATCCATATATATGCAACATCAAACAAAATAATTCATTATCACCATGCATATATGTTGAAAATGAAAGCTAACATATATATCCATCTCAGCCAATGAATTCGATCGTAAATCACACATGCATGCTTATCACCATGATACATGTGCATATATGACATAGTACTTATGTAAACCACAAATTTTGGTAAGCATGTCATTTTATGATAGGATAAGTGTCCCACATGCGTGTTCTCCAACAATAACTAATACTTCATAAGCCTAGGAGAACCATACGAGAGAGAGATTGTTCAATAGAAATAAAAAATTAAAATGTGATCATACATATATCTAAAATACATATATATGTATATATATAATCCATTTTCCAATAGTTAAAGCGTTGAAGAAATTTATCATGAGCCATACCAGAAAGAAAAAGGGAGGCCAAGGCAAGGCAGGAGATCATGAGTGAAAGGGTCTTCATCATTGATGGATAGATAGGTGAAGTAATTAATTTGATGATCTCAATGTATATAATATGCAGAGCTGGGCCGGTGTGGTAGTACTACTACGCGCTAAGTACGTACGTTGGTGCTATATATATGCACATATATAGGGAGGCTCGCTCATACACGAAAGATCAGTTTTCTTTGTTTAGGCAGCATTAGACCTGTAACACCCGTCCTTGTGGTGAGACTTTTTACAAAATATTTTAGATAGGACGACGGGAATTACCGTTCAATTTAAAACTTTTACTTGCATACCCAGGGTGCAAGACTCTACGTTTATAAAATAAAATATGTTTTAGAATAAAAGAGGTTTACAGCGGAAACGTTAATCTTGAAATAAAAAGGCTTCTCGTAATCTTGAGGGGGGAGGGACATGCACAAAAACTAAAATGAGTTGAAGACTAGTAAGCATTACTTCATACAGTTAAAATATAACAACATAGGTTTTCATTCATGCATTCATTATTTATACATACTATACGTGCATGCATACGTGTCATACGTGCGTTCATTTGAAAACGTCAATGGATGGAGTTTTCTTTTAAAATGGGCTTTCTTTTCGTAAAACGTGTCCCCCGTCAGTGCCTTCATTTCTTCAAGAGTTCGTGCTTTCATGCATTCATACGTTCATGCATTCATCCATTCATTCTTATCACTTTTATAGGCCAGTACACACTGTTACGCCCCGTGTGTTGGGGTTAGCGGTCTTCCTTTGGACCCGGACTCCGCCTGTGGCCACAGGTTGGGAATCCCTTTTCAGTCAGGGGGCAGCACTGGGTGCACTACCAGTACTACTTACCCGGCATTGCAATTTGCCCATTCATTGGTACCCTTTTCATTCATGTGGCCGTTACGTATTTTTATACATTTCATGTTTTCATGTCTTTCTTGCTTTTCATTCATTCATGTAAGCTCGAAAGAGGTAGAGCTTTTATTCAGTTCTTTCTTTTATTTAACAGTCCTTACATGAGAAAACATTCCTTTTTATAAGAAAACATCATTTCATGAGAAAAACACCGTTTGGGGCGTAAGCCCGAAAATCGTCTTTCATTTTTCAGTTCATTTCAGCTCTATCCTTCCTTTAACAGTTAGTTCATGGAAAACTTCATTTAAGAACGTATATGAGCTTAAACATCAGCTTTCATGGCATCCATAAGCGTCACCTTAAAAGTCGTCTTTTATGGCATCCATAAGCATCACCTCATGTCGCACATGAAAGCGTCGGTTCGTAGGATCTATAAAAGCATCCGTTTTCATGCCTTTCATGCATTTTCATCAATTCATGGATTTTCTTAGAAAATACATACAATAGATATAGCGTATAGTCATCCATTCACATGAGACAATTAATACTTTGGGTGCGTAAACAGGGGCTGCCAAGGACGGGCCGTACATACGTATACCTTTGAACACTTGGCATTTTCTTTCGTAAAACATCTTTTGTCTCTTTTCGTAAGCATCTTAAAGGAAAAGCGTTTATTGTATCTTATAAAACTCTAGAAGAGTATGAATGTAAGACTTACCTAGACTCCATGCTACTTTCATATCATGCAGTCCATTCATGTGCTTGTTAGATGGTAACCTACATGCATACACATAACCTTAACGTCATTCTCTATCTAATGCATAAGTAACTTAAACTATAAATAGAACTATACTTCACTTGGAACACTCTCATTCTATCCCGTCCTTTTATGTGTCCCTTACTATGACAAGATCTTTGGGGACCCATTACGGTCACCACATCTTCCAACTCAAGGTCTTGCCTCGAGTGCCCATCCACTAAAGTGAACCCATGATTCACCTTAGGATTAAGACACTAGTACCTTCATCTTACTCTTCTCACTAACCACATTCCGAAGCATGATTCCGACCAATGGAATCACGCATCCCAATCCTAGACATTACACCCGTCACTCATGCACCTTAGCTTACACTAATCCTCATTCCCATCCATACAAGCCACACGGCTCTAAGCTAACTCTGCGGCTTGAACACCATGTAACTACTCTCAAGATAGATTACCTGTAACAGCCTGCTAGAAATTCATTGGTGGAATTTCTATTGACTTTAGGAATCTCGTGAAAACCCCATAAGTTTTATGAATCGATCAATTGCACAAGTTTTAGTTTGTTAACATAGTCAGTGTTATCACTCACTATAGTGCTAGAAATATGAGTTTAATTATTTGAGGTAGTTAGAAGTGTCAGAATGCGTTATGGTCTACGCCATTAAACTCAGTGGATTATTTAGGATTTTATGGCGCAATAGCTTATTTTCATAATTTCGGACGAAACGTTTATGGAAAATTGTGATATTATTTTTAGGAGTACTTCGGGGTTGAATTTCGTTAAACGATTTTCACTATAGGTTAATATGAATATTTAAAAAATTTTAGTACTAAATTTATTATGTATTTTTTTGGAGTGAATAGTAATCTCGATAAGCGCATCCATTGCAGTGTTTTCAAAATCACAGTGTGGAATGTCCAAATTAGGTTAGAGAAGTTTTATTTGGACACTTGGCAAGATCTTAGCCACACATAGTAAATGGTATTAGAAACTTGGCACAAAGAAGAACCGTTAGATAGATTTGTGAAGGAATCAAGGTGTGAGATCGTGCCACCTAAGCAAAACTATGTTTCATCTGTTCCACCAAATAGTGCCAGACCAAAGAGGGTTTCAACCCTAGCAAAACCCTAAATGGTTGGAATCCAATTGAAACCCCAAAAGCTTGGTTGAAACCAAAACCCTAAATGGTTTTCCCAAACCCTAAAGTTGGCCTCCAAACCCTTTTTAATCCGATTTCTAGTATTGTGTTTAATCACTTGATTAAATCACTTCCACATGCTATTAATTAATCAAATCCTTTTTATGACATCATTATTCAACCTTTTAAACCTTGGGAATTTTATTGGGCCAAGAAAAATTGATTTTGGGCTTGATAGCATCTCAAACCCTAACCAAATCCCTTTTAAACCCCAAATTGAAGCCCACTTGGTGGGGCCCACCAAGGCCCACGAAATTGGCCACCTTGGCAAAGCTTCTTGGAGAAGTTTCCTCCCCCACATGGCAGACCATCCACTGCCATTGGCTGCACCCAATAGTCCCTTGATGTGAAGGAGAAATCCACTCCATCAACTTCTATCTTTCACAGCTGCTGCAGGCAGTCTCTTCCCCTCACTATTCTCCACTTTATGTCACATATCTACCTCCAATCAAGGGTCATTCAAGCCCATAACTTCCCCCTCCAGAAGTCTAAAGTTGTGCAAGACACACTTCTCTCCATTTTATCACTTCTTTCCCCCGTTCTTAGAGAGAAACCCAAAAGAGCTCTCTCGGGCAGATTTCTGGGTCTTTTTACGTGGCTATTTGGGATCCCTTGTAAGTATTATCACACGATGACTCCTTGACATAAATTGTTCTTCTTTGAGTCTAGTTTCCGTGGATATCTTATTAGTCTCATTCCATGCTCATTTGATCGGTAAAAAGTATTTTTAACCATGGAAATGTCATTCTGGGCGTGAAACTGGACAGTATGTTATGTTTTGGAAGTTTTGACCAAGCTAATGGACATATCTTGGTCCGAAAATTTTATGGAGTGTTGTTAACATGTGCTTATGAATTTTCATTGAGGTTTTGTTGCTTGAATAAAGCTTTTGATGATAGATTTTCTTTGAGTTAGAAACTTGAAAACTGGAAGTGGAAAAACAGTTTCTGTTTTGTGAAAGTTTGAATATTTCGTGGTTTAATCTTATTCCAAAGGCTTTGATATTTTTATATGATGATCCTAAGCCTCTTATATACATGTTAGGATGTTATTTCGAAGATATTTAGTATTAGTTTTAAAGATATAATTTTCTATGCAAGAGGATTTCGGTTAGGCCTTAACTTTGATGTTTTTGAGAGTTAGATCCATGTTTTATTAAATTTTAGCCATGTGATTTTAAGTTTGATGGTTGGATCTTCTTTAGGACACATTTTTTAAACCATGTGATGTGTTAGTTTGAAGATCACATGTCTTTAAGCCATGAATCAAGAGATTGATCAAAGTTAGTTGGGAAAAACAGTTTCTGTTTTGGACTAAGTTTAAAACCAAAAACTCCAAGTGTTGTTTTGTGATTTTTGGTGAGTTTTGTTTGATGATTTAAAGCATGTTTGATCTTAGGATGATGTTACGAATATGTTAGAAGTAAGATTTGATTTTTTTGGAATTCTTGGAGATGTTTTTATGAAGGTCAAAACTTGTGATTTAAGGTTTACTTTTTGTTAAAAAGTTTGGGTCTTTTTACAAAAAGTTTGGTGTTGATAATTAGTTTTTCTTAATGGATATTTTTAAGGGTGTTTTTAAACTTAGGATAGGAAGATATTTGTTACAAGATTTTGGTTTATTCATGAGTTTTGGAACTTGAAAGAATTGCAACCAAAATAAGACAAATGGCCTACGTAGGTTTCGGCCATAGTGAGTTTTTCATAGTTGTGATTAGTTTTAAATTTTTTTGAGTTGATATTTGAGTTTAGGACAAAATTTACATGAGGAATGTAAATTTTGGTAATTTTTAGAATTAAGATATCAAATCCTTAAGTTAGGGGTAAAATGGTCATTTGCCCACATGTAGAGGGTAAAATGGTAATTTTACTCTAAGTTGTCTCTTTTCACATTTCTAATTGTTAGTAATTAATTTCTAATTTTTAGAATAACCTTTTATAGTTCCTCGTGTTTCGCGCTTTATTCTAGTAGAATGCGACGATCGAGGTAAGTTAGCTTTTAACATACTATCAGTTTAATGTGTATGAGTGATAAGTAAGGGAACTAAATTGTATGTATGCATGTTATCATATGTGCCCTGCCAAGTCATTACATATTTATCTGTTACACAGAATTTATTCTGTCATGAATTATTCATCTGTTACATAAAATATTCTGTCACGTATTCCTATACATTGCAAGTATGTCATGTTAAGTTAAGTATGCCATATTTTACATGTATTTCATGTCACGTAATATTCACTGTCACATGTTACACCATGTTAAGAAATGTTGTCTGTTATATGATATGCCATGTTACGAAATGTTGCATGTTATATGTATGCCATGTTATGAAATGTACTATGTTACATTTATGTCTTGAAGTATGTCATGTATGTCATCTTACGTTCATGTCACGTTATGCTACGTCAGGACTTTTGTCTTTTATGTCACGTTCATGTTACGTCACGTTACGAAATGTCATGTATGCCAGTTAAATCATTCATGTCAATCATGACCCTAAGCGCTAGGATGGGGTAATATCCTAGTGGAACTCCTTTGTTCACGCTGGAGTGTCTAAATATGTGTGAAATTTCCTGGGTTGACGAAGTACAGTCAACATGTTGCGAATTGGGCCTAATTAGCTGGTCACCGGAGCGCGCCAGGCACTAACGCCAATGGTACCACACATTATGTTACGTGTGTCCACAGCAAGTGTGGCACAAACAAATAAGTCATGGGGCCACAACAACTGTGGAGCAAACACTATGTGAGACACAGCAATTGTGACACGTAGAATATGTGGGGCCACAACAACTGTGGAGTACGTATTAACGCACTCACAGCTGGTATAGACACCTGTGATGTGATGCGGTAATCGGCAGGGACACACGGCTCAAGGGGACCTGTGTAGCACCCATATGGTCACTTTAATGATTAAGTCTATTGAATAAGATTTCAAGTTCATGTATTTCACGTTCAAGTCATGTTTCAAGTTCACGTTATGTTATGTTCAAGTTTACGTTCACGCAATCATGGTAATCTCATGAAACAAGAATATGTTTCAAGTTCATGTTATGTTATGTTCACGTTTACGTTATGTTCCAAGTTCACATTTATGTTATGTCATGCTCGAGTTCATGTTCAAATTATGTATGTTCACGTTCATGTTATGTTTCAAGTCCATGTTATATTTCAAGTTCGCGTTCATGCTATGTTTCAAGTCCATGTTATGTTTCAAGTTACGTTCATGCTAAACTTCAGTTTCAGTTTAAGTTATGCCAGTTATGTTATGTTGTATGTCAAGTTATGCTATGATTACTTATGATTTGATTATGCATTCATGCTTTTACTGCCATGCATGCATCATTAACTTGTGTGGAAGTTTTCTGTTAACTTGCTGAGATTTGTAATCAAATCTCGCTGTGGTAGTCCCAACTACCATTCCTCCCGAATGGTAGATTTTGTTATAGGATCTGAAGGAGAACCGGGAATCGACCAACTGGAAACGGTCGACTAAGCGACGGTGTGACGTAGATGGTAGTACAGTTGTTACCTCAGATTACTACTTGTATTTGTGGAGTTCAATCTCCAGCACTCTTTTGATCACAACCTTATGGACTATTATTGTGATCTTAGTTGTTTAGTATGTTGTTAAGTATGGAGTATGTTTTAAGTATTTGGGATATTTTAGTTTGATGCATAGTATTGCTAAAGAAAAAAAAATTATCCGCTGCGAATATTGCATAATGCTAGATGCATGTTAGAAATATTGCATCTTATATGTCATGAACGGAGGCAGGTAACCTTGTGTTGCATGTCCCGACGCTTCAGATGTCCGTCCGATCCCAAGCGGAATCTGGGGGCGTCACATTACCCATTACATATGGTAAATCCGTCCTGCACATGTGTCTAACCAGATTACACATGTACCTTATCCCTTTATCACCTGAGACCAACATATAACATGTTGATCACCTGCTCGTAGGGACAAGGGCCATACTCCGATACCAACCTTCTCTTAACCCAACTAGCATGACTCTTCATGCTACCCGTCCCTTTTGACAGTTCATCCCAACACTTAGTGAGACAAGACTCCTTTCGCAATTACGCCTTATGTCACGTCATATAGCTCAAGATTGCTCCAAAACTACACCGTGACCTTGTTGCAATACCCAACATTCTACTACGTCAACTCCTAACTCATCACGAGTACAGTTCCTCACGTACTCCCGTCACATCGTGACATCTCGTCACATTTTACTACACCATTCCTACACTAACTCTTCACCCATCATAAGCATGACTGCCAGTAACCATGTCACTATGTGACGTTACCCAGTCATGCTTCCACTACGTACTGTTATACTTGTTCTGCTACTTCATCCATACTCCCAGCCAAAAGTCCAACACGATGACACTTGTCACCTCAGACTACAAGCTACACCATGATTTCTTCGGGACACTGTTCCACATATCTCGACACTATTTACTACGCTCTCTGCCCATCAATCACACAACCGTCCTTATCTTTGCAACACGCCACAAGAAGTGTCGCTGCCACGTGGAGTACACTCCACGTATACTCCCTTTTCACACACTACGTCACATCACCATTATGGCATACCCGCCATACGGTGCATCACTCCACCACATGGAGTACACTCCACGTGTACTCCCTTTTCACACACTCCGCCACATTACCACTATGGCATACACGCCATATGGTCCATCAATCCACCACATTGAGTACATTCCACGTGTACTCCTTTCACATGTTACGCCATATCACCATTATGGCATACCCGCCATATGGTGCATCACTCCACCACATGGAGTACACTCCACGTGTACTCCCGTTACACGTTACGCCACATTACCATTATGGCATACACGCCATATGGTGCATCGCTCCGTTATATAGAGTACATTCCATCTGTACTCCCTTCATACACACCACACCACATCACCATTATGGCATACCCGCCATATGGTACATCACTCCACCACATGGAGTACATTCCACGTGTACTCCCTGTACACACACTACGCCACATCACCACTATGGCGTACACACCATATGGTGCATCAATCCACCACATGGAGTACATTCCACGTGTACTCCTTTCACACTTTACGCCACATCACCATTATGGCATACCCGCCATATGGTGCATCACTCCACCATATGGAGTACACTCCACGTGTAGTCCCTTCACACGCACTACGCCACATCACCATTATGACATACCCGCCATATGGTGCATCACTCCACCACATGGAGTACACTCCGCGTGTACTCCTCTCATACACACTATGCCAAATCACCATTATGGCATACCCGCCATATGGTGCATCACTCCATCACATGGAGTACACTTCACGTGTACTCCCTTTATACACTACGCCACATCACCATTATGGCATACCCGCCATATGGTGCATCACTCCACCATATGGAGTACACTCCGCATGTACTCCCTTCGCACACACCATGCTATACAGAGTAGTCATCGCGTGTACTCTTCCCATTACATAATACGTCAGAAGGGTATATTTTACATATACTCTTCTTATCCCACACTACGCCACACACAAAGTACACTCACCGTGTACTGTTCCCATTCCACATGCCACGTCATCAATACAGCACATACTCTACAATCACACTACACAGCACAGTCCACAACACTTCACAGTACACTACACAGACATGCCCATCACTTCACTACACAGCACACCACAATACAGCGAATTCCACAATACTAACAGGACAGTCCACAACCTAATCAATTAATCAACATCTAACATAAATAATGAGGGATAGAGGGTTATACCATCAATGGGATAACCCGTGCGTTGCTCGCTAATCGTCATAGCTGATAATGTCGAAAGGGTAGTATGTGGTGGCTAACCCACGTCTGGTGACTATTTGGGCATTTGGATAGCTAAGTGTGGTCTTAGAAGGGCTCGTGGTGGCCATGTCATGGTGGCAAGAAGCGTAACATGGCGGATCTAGCCGTGTACAGTGGCGGTCAGCCATGCACAGTGGCTGTCCATCACGTGCAGTGGCTACCCACCATATAAAGTAATGGTTCGGGATTAGGGTTGGACCAAGAGAGATCAAGGGAGGCTGCTGGTGGTCTTCGTGGCGGCTGGGGTGGTGGAGTACGGCGGAGCCGTGGGTTTCCAAGGGGAACCAGTGTGCCTCAATGCATGGAAATGGGAGAGAAAGGCTTGGCTGGTCATGGCTGGCCATGGAGGAGCTGAGGGGGTGCTGGGGGAGCTCGTGGTGGTGCTGAAGTGGCGCCAAGGTGGCGTACGGTGGCGGATCGAAGTCGTGAAGTGGAGAGAAGCCGTGGGAGAGTGAGGGAGAGTGTGCATGTATGGGTGGTACATCGGGGTGGTGGATGGTTGGGATGGGTTAGTGGTGGCTTGAGGAGGCTGAAGATGGTGGTTACACGCCTTGGGTGGCGGTGCACGGCGGTGGAGAGTGAGAAACCCGTGTGGAGGAGGAGCGTCGTGCGGTGTATCTAGGGGAGGCTACTGGTCGTGGGTCCAAGGGAGGAGGAAGGGAGAGACCAGGAGATGCCCGTGGTGGTGTCTGGTGGCCAAGGTGGCCGTGCACGGGGGCGCTAGGAATGTGCACAGTGAACCCGTGCATGGAGGAGGTTGTGTATGTGCATGGGAGGAAGGTGGCTGCATGGAGGGGGCCAAGCTCGCTAGTGGGTGGTGGCCAATGGGAGGAGAAGCTACCGTGGAGGTGGTGGCGCCGGAGGACGGCGCACGGCGGTGTAGTGAGCATCAAGCCCATTCGGGCTGTGCACTGCCGAGAGTGAGGAGGGAGCGTGGGAGAAAGACACTGGTATGGGTGAGCTCCCCGGAGGGAGGTGGAGCCGGTGGTGGCGGAGGTGAGGGCTGTCGACACACAGCTGTGCTGGGCTGAGGCGTGGAGCATTCGGCGAGGGAGAGAGGCCGCGTATCACATACGCTGGGGAGAGGGAGGAGAGAGAGAGCTGGGGAAAAGTAAGGGAGAAGAGAGGGGGTCTGGGTATTTAACTCAGTCCCTTCGTCTGGGGATTCTCAAAACGATGTAATGATATGGGAGACTAAAACACTGATTTGAAAATGTGTAAACATTAACTTAATTAAAAGCACTTCGAAGAATTAAGGTAGAATATTATTTAAATTAACTTTAGTTTATAAAATAATATTCTTTCATCATCAATAAAATGATGAAGTCTCACTTAACATATTTAAGAGAATAGACCATTTAATTAATAAAAGCTTTTCACATAATTGAAATTTCATAATATTTAAAATAGTTGAAATCATTTTAATAATGATATTAAAATGAGTTCTGACAATTATAATATTTTTTGAGCTCTTCAAAAATATTATAAGTGTCGTATTTAAGACAATCTTAATTCAATAACACTGGAAATACTCCTTATAAATATTTTCAGCATATTTAAAACACTGGGCGTGCCTTAGAAGTCACATAATATCTTTTGAAACACGTCATTGAGGTTCGGCTCGCCTAACGAGTCTCACAGTTACTAGATAGAAGGGGCAGACAATTCACATAATCTTTGCCCTCAGAATTGGCTTACGTCATAAAGAAGGAACGTACGTCAGAAAGAAGGAACATACGTAAGAAAGAAGGAGCGGAGTGTTACAAGACCTAATAGGATAAGGTCGCGACTATCGGACAAGAACTTAAATAGACATTCGTCCCTAACAAATTCATGTTTTTCAACGTTTTTAGTGTTATGGTTCGCCACGTCTAATTACTTTTCAATGTATACTGTATTTTGTAAAGATCATTATATTGCGAAAAATTTAATTAGCTTGGAGTTTTAGGAGACAAGTGAAACTTTTAATTTGCAATGGGACTGCATGGGTACAACTTCTTGGTCTTGTGATCTATGGAATGGACAAAATTCATCGTCTAACTTATTTATGCATGCATTGAATGAATTTTCTTCAATCCAATAATTATGGTAGCAACATTTCCTAGCTAGTCCATCTATCGTTAGTACCTAATATTAAAGCCCTCGCCTCAAATTAAATTCTTCCTTCTAAATTGGTCAAGAGCCCATATGTACTTACTCAATATTAATTAAGGTGGCTTGTGTGACATCTCCAAATCTCTGCTTAGGATGAAAAGGATCAGATTTGGAGCATTGGGTCATGTAACACATGGTTACATACCCCCGTTCATGACATTTAATAAAAATTAATGCAACTAGGGTATGCAGATAGCAGCATGTAATAATCGCAGTAGAAAAATAGTGACTTATAAAAATTTCATGTCAAAATGAACTAAACATCCCAATAGATCAATTAACCATAAATAGATATTATCTTACTTAAGAGGTCCATATAGTAAGGCATAAGTTTAGACATAAAGATAGAATCTCCTTATTACAGATAGTACATAGTCAGATCAATTCTCTCATCCCTTAAATGGTGTATAGAGTCATTGCTATAAACATTAATATCAAATCCAACCTCCGCTCAGGATCGGGCTCATCCTCAACCATCTGAAGCCAAGGGTTCATCATGTTCTTCGTATGTCGGTCTTGACACAACTTATATCATTCCGAGGGGAATGGTAGTAGAACTACCATAGAGAGATTCCTTGAAATCTTAGTAAATTAAACAACAAACTTGCATAGAGATAAGATATGCATGATTAATAATAAACATGAGATGCATACTATATATGCAGAAAAATCCGTATTTGTCTCACATCCAGATTCCTCAACATCTTTCAGAAAAACTTTAATGCACATTTTCTTACAGAGAACATTTTTCATTTCATATTTTCAAAAAAATAAATTTTCTCAGTTATTAGAGCAATCATAACATAACATATGTATCATTATAGCTCCGCATTTGCACTGTGAGTGCCTACCCATGACCGTGGCACAACTCATGTTGAAACTACATCTTTGTCTGCAGACTTTATAACTCAATGCATTGATATCATAACATATCATCATAACGTATGCACCCACCAGCATTAGATGCTATATATGATTTTGCTCTGGTATTCTTTTAAAAAAATCCATTCGAAGCCTGTTAACGGTTCTTTATCAACCAATGGATTACCACTTCATTTTTACTCACTCCAGAGTGGACAAATGAGTTCCACTGGGATAACTCCCCATCCTAGCATTTTGGGTCATGACAAAAATTATTTTCATGCATGCTTGAAAAATGTATTTCATGACATGTGCATATGTAGTAAGTTTCATGTGAAAATGACATTTATATGCAATATGTTAAACTGGTGAGAACTTCAAATGTGATGTAAGCAAGTAATCAAGTGCTTAATGATGTATCATATTATGCTTCATGCTCAAAATAACATTAATATGAATGTGGCGTTTATACAATAATCATTAATAAATTATCTAAAAGTAAGCTAAAAGCTAACTTATAAACTTTCCGAGTACTTAGGAATTTGGTGCAGCTATAATAAAAGTTATTAGGAATTGTAAGACTACGGAAGATTTTCATAATCAAAAGGATTCAAAGAATGATATTCACCAAATTGCCTCTACATATCCCGAAATTGACACTTAGGCCCTAAACTTTCACTATTTGTACTTTGGCCCCAACTTTCACCAAATTTAATAGACCTCATATTTTCCATATTCTAAATCCATATATAACCTTATAATTTAAAAAATCAATCAACTACTATGCAAAATCTATCCAACCCGTGGCATGCATTTTGTGGGCCTTTTTGTGATTTCAAGCCTATAACCTCTTATAGATGCATGTGTGATCAAGCTTCATCCAGTAGCAAACCATACATATGATCTTGGGAACATATTTATTACTTAGTCATGTCACACTAGTTTATCGCTACACTTATGCATTGGTTAACACCAAATCATCATAAAACCTTCAAACTGAGTATATGCATGATGTTTCTAGTTTCTCTTTGTTAATGTGGGTTTTCAAGCCTAATTGAGTCATGCATTCTAACTCTCATCTTGATAAAAAAAAGCATTTATAGATTTAACACTCATGTTTTGGAAACTTAGAGAAGATTTCTCAAGATAAACTTCAACCAAGTGGAAACCGAAACATGCTAGATGATCAATAGAAGATATTGGTTTATAAACCTATCATGACATGCTATTTTGCTCAAATTTAAACCTGCAATCAATCATTCAAGATATTATTAAAACATGTAAGAACATATCAAGACATGTTATAGCTAAAATTGCATCCCAAAACAATTTATTCAATCAAATCAACAAATCTGAACCGAAATGTATGTCTTCAAGTTAAACCTCATATAACTCAATCAAATCTTCATTCTCATGCCATAATTCAAAGCGTAACGTGTCAATATAACACCCAAAAAAAAATATAGTAAGATTGCTTACCCCAACCGTGGATTTGAAGGCTCTCAAGAACAACTCACTTCAATAATCTCACACTCAACCACTCAGTTTCATCATTCTCTCACACTAGGAGTAATTTGCTCTCAAGAACACTAAGAGAATACTTGAGGAAGTTGTGTGAGGAAGTGAGGGGTGAATGAGAATATTTATAGGACTCAATGGAGGGGTGAGGAGTGCACGACATGGCTGAAGGTTGAGTGTTGTGAGTGGTGGATGTGGGCGGTGGAGGGTCTTGAGTGCGTTTTTCAGTTGTGTCATAGCTTTGTCAGTTGAATAATGGCCTAAAGATGCATGATTACCTCATGGTCAAGTGCTAGAGGATGGCCATAGGTGTAGGGGATGAGTAGTTCTAGAATTTTGAACAAACTTTTCAAGGAAATACAAGTGATGGCCGACGCTTTTGGTTCTACAAAGTTGTCTATTTTTTATCCCTCTATTGTCCCATCCTCTTGGTCTGATTTGAGGACATAATTACCACCATTGAGTGACTTTCTCAGGTGGGTAAAGAGGTGGGTTTGGTTGGCAATTGATTTGGTTTGAGCAGAAAATGAAGGAAGAAGTTTGGATGTACATGGGTTTCAATCAACATGATCCATTTCACCATCCCAATTGCCAATTGGTTTTTAAGCTAATTGAATGGGATTGGGCAAGCTTGTAATGGAGTGCTTTGAATCACTTTCTTAGGGTGAAATGGGCAGATGAGGGCCCTTATTAAACCACTCTTGGGCCTTCTCCAATCCATCTAGTATTTTAACCAAATTACCTAGCACATCAAGGTGGCAAGCCTCCAACATGCCATGTGTCATTCTTCCATTAGCCTCTTGGCACCTTTCCTCAAAATTAACAAAGCACTAAAATTTAATAATAATTCTAACTAAACCAAAGGTGTAAGCTCTTTTGCCAACTCAAGGTCCAACAACTTCCTTGTTCTCAAGTTTCCAAACTTCTACTTAGCTAGGGTCATGGCTACTAATGCCAAACCCTAAGATGTTTTTATGCGGGGTGTTACAACTTGCATCTTTTGCCATCATTCCAATTAGATGACAAATTATTTGAATTCGAGCGAGTAATAAGCGGTCAAAGATTCACTCAACTTTTATCTGAGCACGAGTTAAGTTTGAGTTTATTTTTAAACTTTATAACCAACTCATTTATTTATTATTTATTTAAGGAAGCTCATATTTGTTCACGAGCCAATTAATTTGGGCAAGATAAATATATAACTTTATTTGCTATTTTTCTCAAATTAGCTTTGAGAGTATCATTAGATAATTTATATATACATATCAATGACTACATTTATAAAAATTTAAGTAATATGTATCATTCTGTGAAATCAACACTTGGCCCAAAAGTTTAAGCTGATGATTAGAGGAAGATTTAACTATTTGTATTATATTCTTAGCACTTCCCTTTACGTGTGGGCCAGATTTCTCCTCAATGAGTGAGCTCAACACATAGAGTATTTAATTATATGGGATAGAGCGTAGAGTCATGATTCAAACTCAATACCTCTACTTTAATACCATGTAAAATCACCACTTGTCCTAAAAGCTTAAGCTTATGGGAAGAAGAAAATTTGATTATTTGCATTATATTCGTAACACGTACTAGGAACATGAATATTTTCCTTTTTATCTTTAAATACTTAAGATATTCTAATTATAATGTTAAAGTTAATATAATAAAAATAATACTTATGAAGTTATTCAAATTTATACGAACTTATAATAGTCAATTCGAGTTTTATTCAAGATATATGGTTTAATGCACGATTATAATTTTATGTTTGTGAATGGCTAATGGAGAGTCCTTATAGTCCATAGTAGGAAACAGGCTCGTCCTACAGGCCCAATTGGTATTCAACCAACGAATGCGAGACCAAAGGCGAAATGAAGTAGTCGTCTAGGTCTTAGAGACCAATACGACTCCATTTTGTAACCACCAAGTATGATGGGTATGACGATCAAACCAAACAATTGGGATAAACCCACTATCCTTAGGATGGTTATCATATCAAAGATACAAGTTGACAAGAACAACTAGAGGGTCTAACCTATCACCGGTACTTATTGGTAACCTACCACATCTATATATACATGATAAGAAGGTGATAGCAAAGGCAAGGATACATTCTCAAAGTTTTGGATGATAACTCTTTCCACCTATCACTGACTTAGACATTGGAGGCGTCTCAAGCACGCTGAACCAGCATCTTTATTTGTTGTAGGTAGAGAGCTTTGGTGGATCCTGGAACACGTCCTTAACAAAAAGGTACTACAAGGTTTAATACTTGAAATCGAATTCTGATTGACTTTTAGAAATATTAATTGTTTGGTACTATAACACCATGTACCCACATGAGTCAGAGAATTACTACCAGTCACTTATAATCATGTCTCCCAATACAAATATAATCTCCAAAGGTTAAAAAAAACATAAATTTCCTCCACAATGTCATCAATGCAATAAATCAATCAACATAAATCAATGTTTCAACAATCTCCCAATGACCTCAACATAATAAACTGATAGTTCCATAAGTCTCAATAAGCCAAATAACATAATGAAATCTAGATTATCAAACGAAACCCCTCTATTAGCGATGGTACCCTTAGGTACTCGACTCTCTATCCTTAACTAGCCTTGCTCACATTTTCTATTCCTAACCCTTAGTTGAATCATCAATATCGTTTGAAAAATATTGTGAAAATAAAGAAGTGAGTTATTAACAACTCAGTAAGCAAATAATATATACTAGTATGTAAACATGGGCCATTTCAGAATGCAGTAACAAATCATTTCAATCTCAAATGATTTTATTAGAATATCAGAGTAACATTTCAAACTGTTCATACTCAAAAATCAAATGTTCATATTCAAAGACTCTTTGGCATAACATGACTGAACGCCTTCATCTTATCATATCCTTTCATATCATATCGTATTGTATCGTATCATATCACCATATGACATCATATACCATGTTTAACCCCCATGGTAGAGTTGTGCTATCCCAGTATCCAAACCAGACAATATAAGAATGTGAAACTTTCCCTTATTCAAAGTGGGTGCACTCATATAAGAGATGTTGGTACCAACCATATAACAGAATCAGACCCATCACATAAGAACTAGAAATAGAATCAAAAACTCATGCCAATGGTTTTTCAAATGCATATCATATCGAACTGAGTGTGGAACATATTCATATTATTTTCACATAATCAAAAACAGATTCAAAACATCTTCATAGAACAAGTACAAAATTCCCAGATTTCATATTTCCTCTTTTGTACATTTTAGAAACAACATGTCAAAATGTTGCTCAAGTCTACACCAGTCATGCTAGAAAACATTTTCTATTTTATACAAATTTCATAAGTAATGCAACACACATATTTGAGATTTTTTTCACATTTCTTTTCAAAACATATCATGCATATTTTCATAAATCAACCTTAGTTCATTTCTTTTCTATGCAAAGTCTAGTATAGGAACCATGCTTACTTGATTCTTGCAGCATATTATCTCCGATTTGAGATCATAATCTGGTTGTGTCACAATAAACTAAATTAGAACATATTTGTTCACATGTTAATATCCACACACTAGTACATAACTTAGCTAATAAATATTTCACCTTCACAAGAATAGAACAGAATGAGCTTATAATAAGTTAAGTACATGAAACAGCCCACAAACCAACAAATCCAACAGCCAACCAACACCCCTTTACATTCGGTATGCAAACCACCCAACCATTTCACATACTAGACTATTACGGAAATCATAACCAGCCCTCAACATTACATTAGCCACTCAACACATGTTACACGCAAACCACACTGAAATATAATACCCAACCAGCCCACAAGTCAAACTCAAACATCCAGATGACTTACAACAGTTCCAGCACAAACAGTCCAATACACTCATCACTCAATTAGCCAATAAATCACCCCGGCCACCAATATCAACTCAAAAACAGCATGGATACAACCCCAAAACATGGACTCAAACTGTCAATATAAAAATCCAAACATAGCCAACAAATAGCTCAAAACAACCAACAACTGAATCCAAACAACCAACATCCCGCAAACAACAAACATATAAACTCGAAACCACCAACGTCGTCCCCCAAAACAACCATCCAATAACAAACCACTTCACCTACACACTCCCTTATTTAAACACATTTCCATAAAATTCTTCCAACAAACTACTAGTCATACATGTTTCAATGCACACAATGAGTTTACACTTTAGTTATCATACCTAGTCTCGTTGGTGGCAAATGAAGTTAGTGAGCGAAGTGACATTGTCCAATAGCATAAAAACTACCCTGTAACTAGCAACAAAGAAATTTATATGTCGGCAGGGAGCGAGAATAGAGTGTCGGTAGTGTTATAAAAAAATTAGCGAGAGGGAGGGCACTTACTGTTGTTCAACCAGAAGTCCGGCAGGAAGGTTTGACAGGAACCAAGACCCTTGAATAATGGTGGTGTCATACGACTATACAATGGAAAGAAAACACTAAAAATAAACATACAATAAATATATGCATCTTGGGTATAGAGATGAACATGGAGAAATATCTGAAAACTTTGAGAGAGTGTAATGGGCTCGACAGTAACTGTTTCGAGATGTCAATCTCCAAGAATAAGAAAGAGAGACAAGAGACAAACTAAAACATCCACATGACTTACAACAGACAAGAGAGAGAGAAGAGATGATTGATAAAGTTATGCATGTCTTTCTTCTTCATTCATACCGTTTTTATAGTTAACATTGGGTTGCATGACACCGTTTCATACTTCCCTACTTAAGACCTGTACTTACAATTGAAACGACACCGTTCTATTTAATTGTTCTCAACAATAGACGTATAGCAAACTAACTAACTAACTGTATCACTTCCTGTCATTTCACACTACACTGCACTTTCTTTCTTACAGTTTCTTCACACACGTCTTCATAACAGTCCCTTACACACTCCTCCCCTTCAAAGCACCTTGCCGACAAGGTGAGGAAATTTCTCCCTAAGCTTCCAATATGATTCTCATGTGGCATCCTCTGGTACAACACCCTGCCACTGAACTAGAACTTCCACCAAGGCTCTATTGTTCACCTTTCTACTTCTCTGCAGAATCTGTTGTGGTCCAGGTTCAATTTCTCCTTCGTCATCAACTGGTGGCAAGGTTGACAATGGAGAAATATGTTGGCCTAACTTCTTCTTTAAAGAAGAAACATGAAAAACAGGATGCAAACGAGATTGGGATGGAAAATCCAATCTATAAGCAACCTGTCCAATTTTGTTTACTATCTTAAATGGGCCAAAAAAATTAGGTGACAACTTCATATTCCTTCTAGTTGCAAGAGAGCTTTGCCTATAAGGCTGAAGCCTTAAGTATACCCAATATCCCACCAAAAACTCCCTTTCAGTCTGCCTTCTATCAAAAAATTACTTCATTCTTTCCTGAGCCAATATCAAGTTGTTCTTCAAAATTGCTAAAATTTCTTCTCTGGTTCTGAGTAACTCTTCCACAGTTTGATTCTGAGATAAACCAGGAATATACTGTTGCAACTTCATAGGAGGAACACCATACATTGCCTCATATGGTGTCATTCTTGTTGAAGCATGACAGGTGGTTCTGCAAGTGGTAGCCAATCAAACCAGCCCCTTGGTTTGTCACCTGAGAAGCATCTTAAAAAATGTTCCAAGCACTTGTTTACTGCCTCAGTTTGACCATCAGTTTGTGGATGGTAAGCTGAAGAGTAAGACAAGTTAACTCCCTACAATTTAAAGAACTCCTTCCAGAATGAACTTGTAAAAGTAGCCTTTCGATTAGAAACAATACTGTTGGGCATCCCATGCAGTTTGAAAATGTTATTCAAGAATAATGCAGCAATTGTGGCTACTGTAAAAGGATGTTTCAAGGCTAAAAAGTGTGCATACTTTGATAGCCTATCCATCACCACGATCACCATTGAAAATCCTTTGATACAAGCAGTCCCTCAACAAAATCCAGACACTTCCATATTTGTTGAGAAATGGGCAAGGGTTGTAATAAACCAGCTGGCAAAATACTTTCACTCTTGTTCCTTTGGCACACTTCACATTCTAGAATAAACTTCTTCACTTCAACCTTTAAACCAGGCCAATAAAAATTTGATCTTGCCCTATGCAAGGATTTTTTAAATCCTAAATGTCCAGCTAATGGGCTTGCATGAATGTAATGCAAAATTTTCAGCTTCAATTTTGAACAATTGGGAATGTAAATCCTTCATTTCTTAAAAAGGATGCCTTGCTTACAAGTTGATTTTGAAGAAGATTGACCTTGCTATAATTCTTCCACCTGCTGCTTAATAAATGGATCTTTGTCATAAGCCTTTCGAATTTCCTCAAGCCAAGTTGGATTGGGGACATAAATAGCATTCAAGGACATAGAATCACCACACTCATTCCTCCTGGACAAAGCATCTGCTACTTTATTGTCCACTCCCTTCTTGTACTCAATTGTAAACTCATAGCCTAAAAACTTAGCAAGCCACCTTTGTGAGCTGCAGTGCCCACTTTCTGCTCAAGTAGATACTTCAAATTATGGTGGTCTATTCTCACCACAAAGGCACCACCAAGAAGGTAAGGTCTCCATTTCTTCACTGCAAGCACCAATGCCAAAAACTCTTTTTCATATGTTGACAGCAGTAAATTCTTCCCTTTCAAAGCTTGGCTCAAGAAGCCAAAGGCCTTTGGTCTTGCATTAATACAGCTCCAGCTCCATTTGCACAAGCATCACACTCAATAATAAAGGCCTTTGTAAAGTCTGGCAATGCCAAAACTGGTGGACTGGTAATAGCTGCCTTTAATTCCTCAAATGCTTTTGTAGCTTCTGAACTCCACACAAAGGCATCTTTCTTCAATAAAGCTGTCAATGGTGCAGCTATAAGCCCATAACATTTAATGAACTTTCTGTAGTAACTTGTTAAACCAAGAAAGCCCCCTAAACCCTTTTCACATTCTTTGGCACAAGCCAACTGATCATGGCCTCCAACATCTTTGGATCTATTTTAACTCCTCTTTTTGAAATCAAATGGCCAAGATACTCAATCTCTTCACAAGTAAAATGGCACTTTGACCTCTTGGCATACAACTTCTTCTTCTCCAAAGTTTCCAATACAACATCTAAATGTTGACAATGAGATTCTATATCCATACTATACACAAGGATATCATAAAAAAAAACATTTACAAACTTCCTTAAAAATGGCCTAAATACATCATTCATGAGGCCTTGAAATGTTGATGGTGCTTTTGTGAGTCCAAAAGGCATTACAAGAAATTTATAATGCCCTTCATGTGTTCTAAATGATGTTTTAGGAATGTCACCATCCCTCATTCTTATTTAATATAGCCTGATCTAAGATCAAGTTTAGAAAAAATTGTTGCTCCAAACAATTCATCAATTAATTCATCTACAATAGGTATGGGGTACTTATATTTTATTGTAGCCTCATTGAGCACCCTATAATCAATGCACATCCTCCAAGAGTCATATGCTTTGCAACAGCAATTTGGCCTTATAACACTAGTTTGCAACAATTCTTTGACAATTTTCTCGATTTTAGCCTTCTGGTAATAAGGATATTTGTATGGCCTCACACTTACAGGCACAGATCCTTGCTTCTGGTTGATTTGGTGATCATGTGATCTTTGAGGAGGCAAGCCACTTGGTTCCTCAAAAATCTTGCTGAACCTACTCAGCAAATGTGTTATCTTCTCAAGTTCCTTAACAGAATCTTCTTGTGGATGCACTGAAATCATATGCAAGAACATACTTCGATGTTCCAATCCAGTTATACTGGAAATTTCAGCATCTTTAATAACAAGACCACAAGGAGAAGATAATCCTTGAAAAGACACAGGTTTCCCTTCAACTTGAAATTGCATTTGCGAGTTCTGAAAATCCCAAAGAACAGGCCCTAGGGACAACAACCATTGCACCCCTAAAACAACATCACAACCTCCTAAGTCCAAAGTACAAAACTCTGATACAAATGTTGTGCCCTGAATCTGAATTCCCACTACACTACACACTCCTACACTACCAACCACATCTCCATTGGCAATTTTAACTTGCATAGGATTGGTCTTCTGTAAACACAATCCTGAATTAACTGCCACCATAGTATCCACAAAATTGTGGGTACTACCACTGTCAATTAGTATTAATACTTTCTTCTTCTTTAACTGTCCAATAACCTTCATGGTCTTAGGACTTGGTGTCCCCATCATTGCTTGAAGTGAAATTGAAGCAATTTGAGCAGGCTCAGTCATTTGATCCTTCTCCTCCTCGAGGATCTGATTTGGTTCTAATTCTGCAAAACCATTAGCATTCTCTACAAAATCCATACCTTCCATCACATACAACTTAGGTCTAGCACATTTGTGGCCTTGATCCCACTTGTCATCACAGAAATAACAGAGGCCCATCTTCCTTCGATCTTGCATCTGAGCTTCAAAATTCTTCTGATATGGCAATCTTGAAATGGGCTTGCCTTTAGGAGCACCTGAGAATTGAGTTGGAAGGACCAGACTTGTTGACATTACCATTCAATAACTGTTGATTAGCTTCAAAAAAATTACTTCTCCAAGACATTTTAGTGCTCCACACGTACTGTTCTTGTATTTTTGCTAGACCAAAAGCATCATTCAAGTTAGATGGCTTCAACATTCTAACCGGCAACCGTATTTCATCTCTCAAACCACTGAGAAAACAACTCAGTTTGTTTTTCTAAAAAAGGCCTCTTATTCTATTGGAAATCAACTCAAATTCAGTTTTGTAAGTTGTGACAGAACTCACTTGCTTCAATCTTGTCAAAGATTCCATAGGATCATAATATGGAGATGACCCAAACCTTACTTGTAAGGCTTGAACAAACTCTTCCCATGAATGGGAAACACCTGCATCACTCACATCCTAGAACCAGATTAAAGCTTCATCATTCAAATGAAAATAAGCTATAGAGATTCTTTGACTTGTAGGAACTTGATGATAGAGGAAATACTTATTCACTCAATACACCCAAGCCGAAGGATTATGCCTAGAAAATTTTGGAAATTCCAACTTAACACCATTGGGTAACCCCCTTTCACCCAACTCCGTATGATGAATCTCACCAACACCTTCAAGATTCACATCATGCCCATTTATATTCCCACCAAGATCACCATAACCCATTGAATTGCTCACTGAAATTCTTGAAATCTGCTGCAATACTTAAGTAGTTCTTTTATCTTATGCTTCCCTATCAATTCTTGCAGTTTCTTGTTGTTGTACCAAAATTGAAATAGTATCTTCAATTTGCTTCTACTGACAAACATATAAACTCGAAACCACCAACGTCATCCCCCAAAACAACCATCCAATAACAAACCACTTCACCTACACACTCCCTTATTTAAACACATTTCAATACAATTTTTCCAGCAAACTACTAGCCATACACGTTTTAATGCACACAATGAGTCTACACTCTAGTTATCATACCTAGTCTCGTTGGTGGCAAACGAAGTTAGTGAGCAAAGTGACATTGTCCAATAGCGGAAAAACTACCTTGGAACTAGCAACAACTAGATTTATATGTTGGCAGGGAGTGAGAATAGAGTGTTGGGAGTGTTATACAAAAATTAGCGAGAGGGAGGGCACTTACCATTGTTCAACCAAAAGTCCAGCGAGAAGGTTTGATAGCAACCAAGACCCTCGAAT
The DNA here is from genome assembly GCF_001411555.2 of Juglans regia. Classification (NCBI taxonomy): domain Eukaryota; kingdom Viridiplantae; phylum Streptophyta; class Magnoliopsida; order Fagales; family Juglandaceae; genus Juglans; species Juglans regia. The sequence goes on along the minus strand of NC_049906.1, from coordinate 26,961,427 downwards.
AATGGTGGTGTCGTACGACTATACAGTGGAAAGAAAACAATAAAAAATAAGCATACAATAAATATATGCATCTTGGTTATAGAGATGAACACATAGAAATATCTGAAAACTTTGAGAGAGTGTAATGGGCCCCGTACGGTGATTGTTTTGAGATGTCAATCTCCAAGAATGAGAAAGAGATGAGAGATAGAGAATAGAAAGAAGAATCAAAGAGAAGAGATGATTGATAAACTTCTGCATGTCTTTCTTCTTCATTCATACCCTTTTTATAGTTATCATTGGGTTACACGACACCGTTTCATACTTCCCTACTTAAGACCTCTACTTACAATTCAAACTACACCGTTCTATTTAATTGTTCTCAATGATAGACGTATAGCAAACTAACTAACTAACTGTATTAGCTCTTTTCATTTGACACTACACTGCATTTTCTTTCTTACAATTTCTTCACACACGTCTTCATAACAGTCCCTTATAGAGAGAGGGAGAGATCTAAAAATTCATGGGGCATTGTGTACAAGTAGAGGGTTGAAGGGCATACGGGTTTACCTGTGTGAGGAGGAAAATCAATGACAGCTTCAACAACAATGGGGCTGCACGACGGGAAGGTGGTGGGTTTGAACTCTGTGAAGGGAAATTAGTGAGTGGAAGAACATCAAAGTGGGTGTGTGTGAAAGTGAGAACAATGAATGAGTGACAGGAAAACTCATCGTCATTCACCAACCATTACAATGAGGATGCTCAACAGCGACACCAATAGAAGAAGGCCCATGGACTACAACAACCAAAACTCACAGTAGATTTCGTGAGATGGGAAGGGAGTCTGTTGAAAAGATTTTTGAGAGTGAGGAAAATGGAGTAATTGCTAAGACGTGTGGGCAAAATGGGATTCGGGCAGGAGAGAAATGGGGGAAGAGGGATAAAGGTGAAGAGGAAGTTTAAGGGAAGAAGAGAACTGAAAGGGATGGAAAAAGCTTACTGAAACGACCTCTTACGACCTCTCATGTTGGGCTCCTCGTGGGCCTAGGCCTAGGCCTGTGTCTAGGCTTGGGCTTAGCCTAGGCATTGCACGTCTATTGGATTGATTAGTTATTCTTCGAACAAAAGGTCACATGATCCATGAAAGAGCAAGTGGATAAAAATGAAGAAGTCACCTGGTAAGATGAATATAAGCATATGGAAACAAGTATTTGATGTTCGTCAATGCATTTTATATTGAATGTAAGTATGGGCTGGAAGGCATCGAGCCCACTAGTTCCTCATTACTCCTTATCACACACAAAAGTGTGTATAGAGGAAAAGCACAAAGGTAGGGCATGGAACCCACCATCATAATATGCATGTATGTTCATGCCCATTGGGTGTTCATGATGTCCTTGTCTCATGGAGTTGCCACGATGTTTTTGTCTGATTGGGTTACCACGATAGTGTAGTCTTGTCTAATGAGATTTTCATGATAGATTAGTCTTGTCTCATGAGATTACCATGATTTAATAAAAATGACTTGAACAATAACATGACTACACTTGGAAAAATACTATTTTGGAGACATCCTTGAACTCGAGACATGAAACAATAGGATCAAGTAGATTGACGTAACGTAACGTGACATGTACATGAGATGAATGACATGGCATTGCATAAAGCAGACAAACATTTCATAACATGGCATAATGTGTAACAGATAAAAATTTCGTGACATGATATAAGATATAACAGATAAACATTTTGTGACATGGCATAACGTATACCAAATAAATATTTCATGATAGAATATATTGTGTAATAGATAAATATTACATGACAGAAAATATTAAGTGACAAATAAATATTTCATGACAGAATAATATGTTTAACAGATAAACATGTAGTGACATGGCATAACATGGCATATATGATAACATAAGTACCTAAAAAATATTTTCCTTACTAACATAAGTACACAATAATCTGACTGTAAGTTAGAAGTTAACTTATAGTTACTGTTGCATTACGAAGAAAAATGCATGAAGCACAAGAAACTGTAAGTAGGGATTTCTAAACTTTATAAACTCCATCACTAATAACTTAGAAACATGAAAAATACTATCTTACAATAAAACTATCATTTTACCCTCTATATGTAAGAAAATAATCATTTTACCCCTCACATAACGATTTTACATCCTAATTCCAAAACTCACCAAAGTTTACATTCCTCGTGTAAATTTTGTCCAACATCTAAATATCTAATTAAAAAATAATTTAAAACACATCACAACTATAACAAGTTCATCAAGGCCGAAACACACATAGGCAATTTTTCTTATTTTTGTTGCAATTCTATCAAACCTCATTTCTTATGCTCAAACCAAAATATTGCAACATAGAAAATCATATCCTATGTCCAAAAAGCATACTAAAACATCCAACAAAAATTTACTTCACAAAACCACAAATCTTTTTAATATAAAGCTTCAAGCTTTTTAACTAAAAACGCAACCCTTGGTTCTCAAGGTTTTGCCTCGTTTTAAAAGATCTCCAAGAACTCCAAAAGTCCAAAAATTTATTCCAATATGTTCATAATACACTTGAACTAACATGCTTTGAATTATCAAGCAAACATCACAAAATCACAAGATCTAACACCAAACTTTCAGCTTCAACACTTATACTAAAAAATGATTGCCTTAAGGTTTGGGTTTTTTATCAAATCCTTTGATCCTAAACATACCATGAAAAAAATTACAAACCAACAACATCACATAGTTTAAAATCATGTCCTAGAGTAGATCCAAGCATTAAACTCAAGATCACATTGCCAAAAGTAAACCAAAACATAGATCTACCCAAAAGCCTCAAATATGTGACTTAACCGAATCTCTTCACACATAAAAAAGAAAGTCTTTAAAACCTTCACCAAATATGTTCAAAATAACATCTTAACATGTAGATTAAAGAATTAGAATCATTATATAAAAATATCAAAGCCATTGAAGCATGATTTCTCATCAAAAGATTCAAGCTTACACAATACAAAAACTATTTTACTCCTTCAAGTTTTCAACTTCATAGATCTAAGTAAAAATTACAACAAAAGCTTATAACATGCAACGAATCCACATCAACATTTCATATAAGCATGTTAACTATACTCCATAAAAAAACATTAGGCCAAGAACTTGCTAATAACTTGGTCAAAATCATCAAAATATCATACACTGTCCAGTTTACCACTCAAGATGACCTTTCCAAACTTATAACAACTTTTGACCATGAAAATTAACACAAAAGCTTAAAAAAAGGTGAAATCTCTTGTGAAGGGAATTTCGTGAGAAAATACTTACAAAAACTTCAAAAAGGGAGTGTGAAGTAAATTGTCCGAGAAAACCTTTATCTCCAAGAAAAGTGTTGGAAAAGGATGAAATGAAAGGAAATGAACTTGGATGCCTTCTTACAAAATTGAGAGGTGATGAGAGAGCTATGAAAGACACTTTAGTGTTGGTTGTGTTAGCCAAAACACGGGACAAAACCGTGGGCAATAGTGAATAGTTTTCAGCCAAGGTAGCTTCCTTGTGAAGGGTGGTGGTGAGGCGGCCATGGCCTTCACATCAAGTACAATCTGGGGCAACCTTGGGCCTCAATTTAGGGTTTAAAGAGAGTTTGACTAGGATTTGGGTTGCTATCAAGCCCAAATCTAATTTTTCTTAGCCCAATCAAAATTTCAAGGTTTAAAAAATTGAATTATGATGTCATAACATGAATTTGAGTGGTTAAAAGCATGTGGAAGTGATTTAATCAAGTGAAAAACACTAAACTAGAAACTTGATCCATTTAGAGTTTGGAAGCAAATTTGGAGTTTGGGGAAACAGTTTAGGGTTTCGGTTTTAACCAAGTTTTTGAGATTTCAATTAGATTCTAAGTGCTAAGTGTTTCTCTAGGGTTGAAACCCTATTTGGTTTGGCACAAATTGAATGGTTAGATGGAATAGTATTTTGCTTAGGTGGCATGATCTCAATACTTGATTTTCTTCACATTTCCATCTCATGGTTCTTCTTGGTGCCAAGTGTCCAATACTACGCACCAAGTATGGCTAAGATCTTGCCAAGTGTCCAAATAAAACTTGTCTTACCTAATTTGGACATTTCACACTGTGATTTTGAAAACACTCCAGTGGGTGCTACTATCGAGGTTACTATTCACTCTAAAAAAATGAAACAGAACTTTGCATTGCAAAATCCTAAATATACATACTAACCTTAGGATGCAAATCGATTATCGAAACTCAACTCTAAAGTACCTCTTGAAATAACCAAAATGCGTTTTTGAATAAGCGTTTCATCCGAAAATCAAAAGTGGTTTTCTTGTGCTATAAAATCCTAAATATTCAAAAGAAACCAATGACATAAACCGTATCTCATTCTGACACTTCTAGGTATCTCAAATAAATAAAATTATGCTTCTGGCACCATAATAAGTGGCAACACTGACTATGCTAATAGACTAAAACCTATGCGATTGGATTGATTCGTGAAATCTTTCAGATTTTTACAAGATTTCTAAAGCCTAAAGAAATTCTTCCATTAAATTTATGGTGGGCTATCACAAAAGCTCCCCAAACTTTAACAGCCATCTAGAAATTCAATGGTGAAATTTATTTTATTTTATTTTTTTTTTGAAATAGAAGTACTCATATATATTCATGAATAATGTTGGCAATTAGCCATTACAAGATCAGAAATAGAAGAACAAACAGAATCAATATCAATTCTTTCTTCATCTAGTGATACTGCAGCTCTTGCAAGTGCATGTGCAACTTGGTTGGCATTTCTCTTAACATGTTCCACCCTCCAATCAGTACCATTCAACAGTTTTATAATATCTGCTATGATTGGATTTTTACTATAATCAAGCTCCCTCCGGTTATGAATTGCAGACACAACATTTGAAGAATCTCCTTCAAACAAGCACTTAAGCAGCCCGAGATCCTTACATAGTTTTACTGCTTCAAACAACCCCCTTGCTTCAGCTATATCTGCATTGGAACAGAAAAACATAGGCTTCATTAAGCTTAGTAACACAGATCCTTCCCAGTCTCTAAGCACAATGCCAATTCCAATCTTATTTGCTTGATTATGCACTGCAATATCCCAGTTGATTTTGATATACCCCTCAGTTGGTCCTTCCCATCTTACTGCAATATTTGAACCTGAGACAAGGTTACTAGTAGTGGCCTCTATAGCTTGCTGATATAGATCACATTCATGTATAGCATGCTGAAATAAAATTCTGGGTGAAATAAACTGCTCTTGATGAATTAAGGAATTCCTTCTATGCCATAATGAACGTGCTACATATGCAAAACAAGCAAGATCCCTTCCTTTCAACCTATCAAACATCTGTTTAAATATCTGAGCAAAATCAACATCAGTAACAGCCATTTTCTGCATACCCTTATCACCCATCATCCAAACATCCATTGCAGCAGGACATGCCCATAGAATATGCCCAGCGGATTCAGGTTCTAACAAACAGATAGGACATAAATTACTTGCAATCACCTTTCTTTTATAAAGATTCACCTTAGTTGGAAGTGAATCTGAAATAGCTCTCCACATGAAATTCTTGACAGAGTTAGCAATAGGTAAAGCCCACAGTTCTTTCCAACAGGGATCATACTCAGCTCGGGTAGAGGTCTCACCAAAACCACTGCAGGTTGTTTCCATATAGAGATGATAAGCACTTCTGACAGAAAATAAGCCATTGTTAGTCCCTCTCCATACCAGTCTATCTGGATTTCCCAACACACTAATTAGAATCTGTAAAATTGCTGCAGCCTCCGTTTCATTAAAAACAGACTGGACCAGTTGGACATTCCACCAAGCATTCTGTTTATCAATTAATTCCTCAACCAAAGCATTAGAATCCAAAGTCTGTATTTGAGATTGGATCATACCCGAGTTGGTCCTTGGAATCCATCTATCCTGCCATATATGAATCTAACTGCCATTCCCCACCCTCCAAATGAGACCATCATTAAGAATCTTTATGGCTTGCCAAATGCTTTTCCACATATAGGAAGGTCTTGACCCCAAGTTTGCCTGCAACACTGAAGATGAAGGAAAATATTTTGCTTTAAAAATTCTGCTAGGCAGGCTGTTTGGGTTTGTGAGGAATCGCCAAGCCTGTTTAGCTAATAAAGCCATGTTAAAACCAACAAGGTCTCTGAACCCACATCCTCCTTTTGGTTTACCAGTACATAAAACATGCCAAGATTTCCAATGCATTTTATTTTTATCTTCCATACCACTCCACCAGAAATTAGAGATTAAAGAATTCAACTTCTGGCATAAGGATTTGGGCAAAAGGAACACACTCATACAGTATGTAGGAACTGACTGAAGCACAGCCTTAATAAGGACTTCCCTTCCAGCTTGAGATAAAAACCTATTTTTCCAATTGCCAATGATCTTGGAGAAAACATACAAGCTTTGCTCATGTCAAGCTTGACATGAATATAATTCTGTGCAAAGCCTAACTTAGCCATAACAGCCTTGAGAAAGTCCCATTCCACACGGTCATAAGCTTTGCTCATGTCAAGCTTTAATGCCATATAACCCTTCCTACCATGCATCTTACTATTCATTGTATGAAGAGTTTCAAAAGCTGCTACTATATTGTCTGAAATCAAACGTCCAGGCACAAAAGCACATTGGGTTGGAGATATTAACTTTGGCAGAACACACTTCAATCTATTGGCTAACACCTTAGCAATCATCTTGTAAAGCACATTACAATGACTGATTGGTCGATAATCAGATAAAAACTGAGGCTTAAACTTCTTAGGTATCATAACAAGATAAGTGTGATTAATCCCAACAATTGTTTGCCTATTATTTAGAAAAGAGAGAACTGCCTTACAAACATCCTCCTTCACTATTGGCCAATGATCTTGGAAAAAACATGCAGCATAACCATCGGGGCCAGGAGCTTTATGAGGACCCATTTGGAAAATAGCAGTTTCTACTTCTGTTCTAGTATAAGGCTGGGTCAGCACTGCATTCATCTCAGCAGAGACCTTTTCTATTAAATTAGCAATACACAGATCAATATTAGTAGGAATAGAGGAAGTGAAGAGTGATTGAAAATAGCTAGTGAAAGCATTCCCAATATCCTCAGATTTAGTAAATACTGTCCCCCTCTCATCAGCAATCTTCAATATCTGATTCCTTCTTTTCCTTTGAATAGCACAGAAATGAAAGTACTTGGAGTTTCGATCACCCTTCTGAAGCCAATGCACCTTTGCTCTTTGCTGCCATTTGATGTTAATTCTCTCCAAAAGAACATTAATCTCTGTTTGCAACTGCTTAATTTCCTCAACAGAAGCAGCTGTCATAGACTGCTGCAGGAAATTCAATCTATCCATTTTAGCCTGCAAAAAAGAGTCAGATAGAGGATCCTTGCTTCTACTCCATCTTCTGAGAGTTGACAGTCCATGCTTAAGCTTAGACATGACTGAAGACAAACTAACTGTTGAATTATTAGAGCCTTGCCAGATTTGCTTTACCATTTCACCACAATCATCATAGGAAGACCAACTTGCTTCATATCTTCTGATTCAGCAATGAGGCACATGCTGTTGTCCCTGTGGCAATATTGTGATCATGAGATGACAATGATCAGAGGTGAGTGTAGGCAAAACTTTAATGTTTCCATCTCCAAAGACATCACACCATTGTTTTGTAGCCACGGCTCTGTCTATGATTGGACCACGTGAAAAATCCATTCCCAAAATCCAAATCACACAAATTACAGTCTTGTAGCACTTTGTGAAAAGGCTGCATTTGACTCTGTTGCCTCATAGCACCACCTAACTTCTCATGAGTATATAGAAGCTCATTAAAATCACCAACACACAGCCACATACTTGGATCCAAACTGTTCAAGGCTCTTAAAATGTTATAACCCACAATTCTTTGTTTAGTCACGGGGTGACCATAAAAACATGTCAGCATCCACTTAGAATTTTGCTCAGAACTCACCCAACTGTTAATATGTCTTTGAGAAAAGGATTGAATAGAGAGAGATACATCATCTTTCCAAAAGATTTCCAAGCCTCCACTGAGCCCAATCCCATCTACAGAAAATAAATTATGAAAACCAAGCTTAACTTTCAAAATATCCAGTTTGAACTTCAACACCTTTGTTTCCATAAGAAAAATAATAGTTGGCTTATGAATCTTGATCATACAATCAAGATCACGAACTGTTCGAGGGTTGCCAATCCCTCGACAGTTCCAATCACGTAGGTTTTAATCTGTCAGCATAATCAGTATTGCCATTCACTATAGTGCCAGAAGCGAAATTTTATTTATTTGAGATAGTTAGAAGTGTCTAAATGATATATGGTATGCGCCATTATACTAAGTTAATTATTTAGGATTTTATGGCGCAATAATCACATTTTCAGTTTTGGAACGAAACGCTTGTTAGAAAATGCATTTTGTTTATTTCGAGGCACTTCGGGGTTGAATTTTGATAAACGAATGGCACAATTAGTTTAGTATGTATGTTTAGGATTTTTTAGTGCAAAATTTATTTTTCACTTTCTCGGAGGGAATAGTAACTTCAATAGTAGCATCTAGTGGAGTGTTTTCAGAATCACAATGTGGAATGCCCAAATTAGGTTAGAGAAGTTTTATTTGGACACTTGACAAGATCTTAGCCACACTTCGTGAATATTATTGGATACTTGGCACTAAGAGGGATTGTGAAGGAATCAAGGTGTGAGATCATGCCACCTAAGTAAAACCCTATTCCATCCAACCATCTAAATTGTGACAAGGCAAAGAACGTTTCAACCCTAGTGAAGCCCTTAATGGTTGGAATCCATTTGAAAACGTAAAATTTTGGTTGAAACTGAAATCCTAAACAGTTTTCTCAAACTTTAAAGTTGGCCTCCAAACCCTATTTGATTTGATTTCTAGCATTGTGTTTAATCACTTAATTAAATCACTTCCACATGCTATTAATTCATAAAATTTATGTTGTAATATCATTATCCAACCCTTTAAACCTTGAAAATTTGATTGGGCCAAGAAAAATTGGATTTGGGCTTTATATCATCTCAAACCCTAACCAAACCTTCTTTAAACCCCAAATGAAGCCCACTTGCTTAAGGCCAACGAATTTTGACCACCTTGGCAAAGCTTCTTGAGGAAGTTTCCCCCCACCCATGGAAGACCAACGTTTACCATTGACCACCCCAAATATTCCCTTGATGTGAGAAGCAAATCCACCTCGTCACCCCTTTCTACACTGCAGGAGCAGCAGCCAACTCCCCTTCACTATTTTTACCTTTTTGTGACCTAACAACCATATCTCAAGATGTCATACAAGGCCATACCTCCCTTTTCAAAAGTACTAGAGGCATGCAAGTCAACACTTCCCTCACTTCACCACTTTTCACCCCCATTCTTAGAAAGAAACCAATACTCGGTTGGGTTAAAAGTTTGATATTTTCGGCTAGATCCATGTTTTGGTTTATTTTTAGCCATGTGATTTTTAAGTTTAATACTTGGATCTACTTTAGGACACATTTTTAAGCCACTTGATATTTTGGTTTGAAGATCTTATCAAGATATGCTTTGGATCTAGTGTTTGATCAAAGCAAGTTGAGAAAAAGATTTATGTTTTTGGCCAAGTGTTGGAGCCAAGTGCTTCAAGTGAGATTTTGTGATTTTTGGTTACTTTTATGTGTTGATTTAAAGCATGTTAGTTCTTACGAATGTGTTATGAACATGTTAGAAGAAAATTTTAGATTTTTTGAGTTCTTGGAAATGTCTTAAAATAGGTTAAACCTTGAGATTAAAAAGTTGTATTTTAGTTAGAAAGTTTGGATCTTTTTACTAAAGAGTTTTGTGTTTATGAGAAGTATATTTTTGTTGGATGTTTTAAGCATGTTTTTAAACTTAGGATATGTGGATCTTCGTTGCAATATTTCGGCTTGATCATGAGTTTTGGAGTTTGAGGAAATTGCAACAAAAATCAAGAAACATGGCTTTTGGAAGTTTCGTCCCTATGATGTTCTGCATAGTTTAGTTTGGTTTTAATTTTTCTAAATTGATATTTGAGTTTAGGACAAAATTTACATGAGGAATGTAAATTTCGATAATTTTTGGAGTTAAGGATATGAAATCCTTAAATCAGGGGTAAAATTGTTATTTTATCACATGTAGAGGGTAAAAGATAATTTTATTCTAAGTTAGCATTTCTTCATGTTTCTAATTTTTAATGATTAAGTTTCTAACTTTTAGAACTCCAACTTACAGTTTCTCGTGTTTTGTGCTTTACCTCGTAAAGCAGGACGATCACTGTAAGTTAGCTCTTAACTTACTATCAGATTACTGTTTATATTTTACGAGTAAGGGAACTACAGTTTATGTATGTATGTTACATATCATGATTATCTGTTACACAATTTATTTTGTCACGTATTGCTATCTGTTATAAATATATCATGTTATGTAATGTTGTATGTTATGCATTATGTCAGGTCACGTAATATTTTCTATTACATTTTATTCCATGTAACAAAATGTTACATGTTACATGTTATGCAATGTTACAAAATGTTGTCTGTTATATGTTATGTCATGTTGTGAAATATTGTATGTTACATGTTATGTCATCTACAAAATGTTTTCTTTCTCATAGTACATCATGTCTTTTGTCTCACTTTCTTGTCATGTTACAATACGTTAGGGTTTCTGTCTTTTCGTTTCATGTCATGTTTTGTCCTGAGTACAGTTTATGTATCTTGGGAACAACCTTTCAACTCATGTCAAGTCTGTATAAGTCTATCACAACCCTAAGTGGTAGGATGAGATAATATCCTAGTGGAACTCCTTTGTTCACGCTGGAGTGCCTAAACTAGTGTGAAAATTCCTAGGTTGACAAGGTACAAATCAATGAGTTGTGAATGAGGCCTAATTAACTGGTCATCGGAGTGCAACAGGCATTAACGCCGATGGTACCATCCACATTTCAATTTCAATTTACAGAAGTTCACTATTCTGACTTCATCAGAATCGAATCCTAGCCCTAAATTAAACACCAACTAATACATATATAGTGCACAGTACAAGAAAAAAGGCATTTTACGATGATTTTAAATTAGCTGCATATAAAATCATAGCAATAAGTAAGCTTTTGCAGCAAAAATAAAATCGTCGCAGCCTTTGTACAATTTAAATTGGGTGGTCTCCAAAGTTTTGTATTTGCAGCAATTTGATGCCTTTTAACTGCGAACGAAATCGATGCATGTTGGAAAAATTAGTTGCAACGGGATAAAATCGACGGGATTGAGTTTGGGGCGCCAAAATACAACATCTGATTCCACCCCAACCGCCTTCCTCCCCAAGTATTCACCCTTCTCCACTTCGACCTTCTTCCCCAATTCGGGTACTTGCAATTAAATCCACCCACTTCATACACACGGCTTCATCTCCATTATCGACTACGTCCCAAAGCTTTTGCAAGGGCCAGGGTCGTGGTTTCCTCCCCATACAAAATCTGTGCCTCCATCTACAAATCTCAGAGTAATTTTTTGTGGAATTTTCAAGTTTCAGAGGGCAAGCATAATTGATCGATACTCTTGGAGTGAAATCCTTCCGTCAACACAGGTATATCTGCAACTAATATCTCTATCTCTCCCCCTTCATCCGCGGTCGTTGCTTTTCAAAAATTGGCCTTTTTTTGTAGACTAATTTCAAGATGTTTGAATCTGAAAGCATGTCCTTTTTTTCATGAAAATATTTTTTTATATGATCCATTTTGTACACGTGTTCTTGTAGGTATTAGATGTTAGTAATGTTTGGCTGATTTTTTTAATTTGCACACCACAGATTGATCGACTTTTGAATGAAATCCATAATTTGTCAATCATCCTTTGAGATCCAAGAACTACTCCATTTGTAGAAGCAATGGCATCTTAACCCTTCTTGTTTGAGAACCAGTTTTTGGTATCTATGACAAAGCTTGGAAATGTTCAAGTTCTTACTAGGAATGAATGTGAAGTTCGAGCGAATTGCAGTTGCAATTATGTTAATGGCCGTTGAAGGGTATTGTTCAGTACTTCCAAGTTATTTTCCCAATGCTTTTATTTAATAACTCATGAAACTTGACCTTTTGTGATTTGAAATGTTGGGAGTTTGAATATTGGTTCATTGTAACAGAGAGCTCTTGTATTTTGATGAAGATTTTGCTTCTTATAAATCGAAGTGCAAATATATAGGTTAATTAGACTATATGATTTTTTGATAGTTATCAAACTTACACTACTTCCTATCAAATATTAAAATGGATTCATTTTGTTGTGAAATTGTTAATCACTCTTTCTTGATGAGTTACTTGCAGAATTCATGAGATCTTCTAACATTCTTAAGGTTTGAAATGGGAGATAAAATTCATAAAAATTAGTGGCTTTTACAAGATTTATGAGCATATGATGTGGTTAAGAAAATTCAAACGGGAAGCTAGATAGATCCTGATTGAGCTGAATTATTACATATTTTATACATTTAGAACCAATATATTTTATTTTTTTCATTACATTATTATTGGTTTTAGATGAAAAAATGGTTAAGATGAATAAACACGATTTGTGATTTAAATTGGTTAATAGCATGATTTATGCTTAATTTTATAAGTTGTGATTTAATTAGACAATGTTCATTCACATGCACAACATATTTTTGATATTCTATTATTCTTATTTTATTTTATTTCTAATTTCAAATTCAAAGGACTTTCAAGTGGGTAAGACGTTGGAATAACTTAAGAACTTTCAATGAGTATAGGACTTAGAGTCCAAAATGCATTAGAAGGCAGAATGGATACAGTTTAGTATTTTAATCATAAATTTCCGCTCAAATATCAGATTGATACGATTCTTGATGCGTTGGAAAGATATCTTAAAGGGCTACAAAGTTTTCTCTAATAAAAATTTCCACATTCGAAATCTTGATGCGCGTACGTGGTTGTCAAGTTGAGTCTTAAAATTTAAGCGATTTTGTGTTCGGGAATATGAAGACATTAGGGTTTCTTTCCTACCATATTTAAGCATATCATTAGCACGAAATTGAGAAATTTTTGGAAAGCAGCGCTGCACGTTTGAAGAACTCTTCCAGGGTCCAAATGCCGCTACAGCCGCTGCCTCGATTGCCTACCACCTCCAATTCCATTCATTTGGCTTGCTCTTTTCACTCTCTTCTATTTATTTAATTTTAGTTTAAAGTTTGTGATTTATTTTTGAGATATTTGGCTTAGACTTTTGGGCATTTTATTTTCTATTTATTTACTTCGTGTTATTTATTTTTCTCGCTTCTTTAAGCTTTCATTTAACAGTGATTACAATTGCTATGGATTAATTTTGAGAATTTGTGATTTGAATACAAGGATGAACCCTAGAATCTTGACTAGTGCCCTTTTCATTCTTCTTGCACTCTTCCATCCATTGCACATACCATCATTTTTATTTTCTCTTTGCGAATATTTTCATAATTTTAAACGAGTTTGATTTTAAGTAACTTTCCCTGAGGAGACGATCTAGGAATTTATTCCTAATTATTACATGACATCCTCCTGCACTTGGGATAGCCTTTGTGCTACTCATTTTTGAGTGAGTCAAGTTTTTGGCTCCGTTGCCGGGGAATAGTTGCTTGACTTAAATTTAGACTTGTTATTTTTTATTTTTTTATCTCAAATGTTTCTTTCACTATCTTATCTCTAAACACATTTCAATTGTCACCTACTACTCAGTCACTTGAACCTTACTTATGCTATTTGGACTGATGTTTCATGTTATGGATGAGGGATAATTCAAATAGGTTGGTTAGAGTTACATCGAGCACTGAGAGTAGTATACACAGTCCAGAGATAGATAGCTCTTTTGTTTTTTCTACATACGAGGACATTGAAATTGACCAAACAATGGCTCCACCTGCTGTAACACCCCGACCCTGAGGGTCCGGAGAGTTAACTCATAAAACCTGATAATCAACTCTAACAAGGCTAGAGTACTTCCAAATTCAAGAATTTATCCATTTTCCCAAACCTCAAATCGAACGTATATACTTCAATTAAATAAATCAAATAAACTCATCTATCCAATATTCAATCCAACAACCCAAATAAAATCAACTCTTCTTCATGTCTCAAATAACAACTAGAAATAATATAACATTAACATAAGTATCCATAAACTGTCTAAATCCATTGAAGCAAACTTAAGAAAGATAATTAACCTCCAACACCAACACTAATATCATGAGATACCCAACAACAAAACAATGCTAATCTTCTCCATAGACTCTAATACTGATCTTCAGCTGAGCCATCGATGTCATCTGAAATATTATGAAGATTAACGGGGTGAGTTATCAACAACTCAGTAAGCAGAGAGCATATACTAGCATGTAAACATGAGCATTTATAACATTTGATAAGCCGAACAGAACATTTACTTTCAGAATGTAGAAACAAAACTTGTACAAAAACATTAGAGCGAAATTTTCAGAAAAATGAACTTATTCCAAAAATAGAATCCGTTGACATTTCTAAACTGAAACATTATAATCTTATCTTCATTTAATATCACATCGGGACAATACCATGTTTAACCCCCGTGGTAGGGTTATAAACCACCATTATACCCGTGGCTGGGCCATATTCCATGTTTCACCCCCGTGGTAGGGTTATAAACCACCATTATACCCGTGGCTGGGCCATTTTCCATGTTTCACCCCCGTGGTAGGGTTATAAACCACCATTATACCCGTGGCTGGGCCATTTTCCATGTTTCACCCCCGTGGTAGGGTTATAAACCACCATTATACCCGTGGCTGGGCCTTAACAGAAACAGAACGGATTTCATCGAAAATCCGGTTACAATCATATACAGAATCAGAACATCATGCCAAGATTCTCAGATGATACCTCATATCAAAACAAAACATTGAAAGGCTTCAGATCATTTCACATGTTCGAGATAAACATAAACAAAATATTCTCATTTGTTCATAACAAAACTTCCAGATTTTCATATTCGCTCTTTTACATAGTTCAGAAATAAAGTACACAAAACTTGCTCATGTCTACACTAGTCATGACAGAAAAACATTTTCCCTTATATAAAATTTATGCATATGCAGAATAAACATTTGAGGTTGTTTTCAGATCATCTCTTTCAAAAATAAACACATTTATTCTCAAAGTCAACCTCCTTTCATTTATTTTATGCAAAACTAGTATATAAACCCCGCTTACCTGGACTTCTTAGCTTTTCAGAAATTTCTTCAAAAAAATGTTGAGTCGACTAATAATCGTCACCTATAAAAAAAATAATCACACAATTTCCGTAAGTTTTCAACCAATTACGGATTTCCATATTTAAGCCTAAGCTTCTAAAATAATCTATCTTAATTTCTCAAAACTTAAAAAATCTTCATAATCCCAAAGTATATCATTACTTCATAAAATCACCAATATCCACCACAACCCACGTCATACACAAAACACCAATATTTAAACCCGAACAGCCAACAAATCTCATAGTCTAAACCAATCATACTAACAACTCCATCACCCAATCCAATCAACCCCGTTACTCCTCGGACTCAGTCCGGCAAAACCAACCAGCAATTAAAATACAGTGTAATGTGCTAGTGCAAAAATACATTAAATTCACGAGAATTCTTTGAAAAAAATACTTACATTGCTATATAATGATTTCCGAAGGATCACGAAACTGAAAAAGGCGACGTCTGAGCAACACCACAGTGTAAAATACACTGTGGCCGTGGGTCACAAATACCTACTTTTCAACGGAGACAAACGAAGACCCCAAAATGATAGGGTAGGGCCTAGAGAGGTCGGTGAAGCCAATGGTGGTGGTGGTTTGCCGTGGGTGGCGGCGCAAGGGGTGTTTTAAGGCCAAAGGCCGAAATCGGAAATGGGCTTGGTGGGCTTCACCGGTGACGGATCGGAGCCGGGGTTGGGTCCAAAGGGTTGCCAAGAGGTCGGGGATGAAGTGGTAGGAAGATGGTGGCCGGTGGTGGAACGACGGCGGCGCAGCGGCGGAAAGAGTGCCGCGGCTTCGTGGGTCTCGTGGTGGCTAACGGCGGCACAAGGGAGGCTAAAAATGGAGGGGTAGCTTCGTCGGCGGCAGGGGAAACGGAGGGGCTGGGCGGTGTCGACCACCGCCGGCGGACGGCGGTGCTGGGAGGGAGAGAAGGAAACGGGCGGAGGAGAGGAGAGAGAGAGATCGCGCAGGAGAGAAGAAACCGAAGGAAAAAGGAGAAAAGAAAAAAAAAAGGAAAAGAAAAGGAGAGGAAAGAAAAAGAGGGGAAAAGAAATGAGGTCCAATCCTCATAACTTGGGTCACGAAAATGATCCAACGGAAACGATTTTAAAACAGCAAGTAAAATAAAATAATTCAAACGTAATGATTAAAATGAAAATAAATAATTAAACCCCACAACAAGTTAATTTAATTTGAGAAGAAATTTAAACGCATAAAAATAATTAATTTAGAGAAAGCACTTCAAAAATAATTTTCACGGAATTAAAATCATAAAAATAACACAACTATAAATCCAACAATTTTAAAACAAGAGAATAAATTTTTGAATAAATAATAAAAATCCTTCAGTAAAAAATTACACTAAAATACGGGGTGTTACATCTGCACCACGCACTCTTAGGGATTATTTGCAGCCCACTCGCACTGCTACACCATCATGCATTATTTTACCTGATGATGCACATAATTTTTCTATTAAGCATGGCATTATGTCAGTGATACCTCAGTTCCACGGGATGGATTCTGAGAGTCCTTATCAGCACTTGACAGATTTTGAGTTGGCCTGAACTACTTTTATCAATAGAGCCACTACTGATGAATTTATTAGACTTCGTTTATTTCCTTTCTCTTTAAAGGACAAAGTGAAGATTTGGTTTAATTATTTGAGGCCTAATTCTATCTCTAGTTGGTCTGATATGAAACATGAGTTCTTACAAAAAAAAAAAAATCCTTTTCAGAGAACTCAGTATTTACAAGAGCGAATCAGTCAGTTCAATCAGAAATCTAACGAGAATTTCCAGGCTAGTTGGGAAAGGTTTAAGGATTTGGTGAACATCTATCCACATCATGGTTTTGAATCCTGGAGGTTGGTGAATTATTTTTATACTGGTCTCACTTCACAATGCATGTAACACCCTAATCGCGAAGGTCTGGAGAGTTAGCTCTTAATATTTAAAATTTACTTAAATAACACAACTATAAAATCCATAAATTATTTAAAATATTAATCCACTTAATCAATCTAAAAATCTAAGTTCCTCCCTTGCGACAATAAAGAAATTCCCAATAACAGAAATTAGAAATTCTCCAAAAACTCGAAAACATCCTCAAATCAACAAATCAAATACCCGAAAAAAATAAATCAGTTTACTAACTATGACTCTCAAATAAGCATTTGTACCCTTAGGCACTTATTTCACTACGATCATCACACCTTGCTAAACTTTCTACTCTTGTTCTCCAGCTGAACAATCAAAATTATCTGAAAAATTGGAGATAAGGGGTGAGTTATCAACAACTTAGTAAGTAGAGGACATATACTAGTGTGTAAACATGAGTATTTACAGAGTTCAGAATGCAGAACAAAAATATTTTCTTTTAGAATGTAGAATCAGAATAATGTTTTCAAAAAGCAGCGTCAGAACATGTTCATCTTATCATATCAGAACAAATACCATGTTTAACCCCCGTGGTAGGGTTGTGCAAATCTTGGTAGCCAACCGAGCAGAAACAGAATGTAAAAAAATAAGCTCATGTCTACATAAGTCATGACAGAAAATAATTTCTTCTTAAACAAAATTTCATGAGTAAGGCAGAACAAATAACTGAGGTAGTTCAAATTTCTTTCCAACATCAAATATGTATATTTTCCAAAAAAATAACATCAGCTCATTTTATTTTAATGCAAAGTTTAGCATAGGAACCCCGCTTACTTGGACTTCTTATCTTTTTTCGAAAATTCCTGCAAAATGTCGAATAGTAATTAATCGTCACCTATAAAATAATCACGTAATTCTCGTAAATTTCCAACTAATCTCATATTTCAATATTTAATCCTAAACTTCCAAAATAACTTATTTAATTCCTCAAAACCTAAAATTTCAAATCATCACTGTTGATTTAATAACTATGACAAAAACATTTAAAAGTCAGACCTATTTATTATTGAAAATCAACTATAAAGTTTAATACTGGATAATATAATTATCCCAAAATATATTTTTTAAAATCAACCATAACTATTTTTTAAATAGACTAAAACATATCTAAAATGTAAAAATAACACTACACCAATATTGTTTACTCTTAAAATAAAGCTTTACTTAATAACATGTTAAAATACTTAAGCGATTTAAGGTAAGTACAAGTAAAAATTTCGTTAAATAATAATAAACAAATAGCTTTAATCGTAATTTAAATGTTTTAAAAAAATACACAATTACTAAAATAATTTGCTACCAATAGTACAATTGAAAATCCTATTATTTTCTGTAAACTTTTCTTATACCACCCGTTTAAACCACATAAAAACATACTTAATATAACCAAAAATATCAACTTGAACACATTCAATAATGAGGGTAAAATTGTAATTCCTTATTCAAATACTATGCAAAAATATAATTTTACGTAGACTGGAAATGCATTCATGCAGTCTCGGTGCAACTATCGGCGAGAACAGGGGCGCGAGGTACTCACCGCGAAGGGAGGAGCTACACGCGACGCGGCGAAGAAGGTCACGGTGGTGAGGCACTGAGAGAGAGAGAGATAAGTGAGAGAGAGAGGTATGAGAGCACCGAGAAGGAGACGGAGACAGAGGGCTCCTTACAGAGAGACTTACACGCCGCGACGGCCTAGGTGGCTATCGACGGTGGCACGGCTAGGCGTGGCTGAGATGCTGGACTATGGGTTCCCTTTGAGACGCGGAGGAGATGCCCGAAAGGGTTGGTAGTGCGAAACTGCCGTGCTTGGAAGAGCAACCAAATGCTCTGTTTTTCGAACCCAAAACAGAGGAGTTTCAGTGCACTCTGCAGATGGTTGTTCTCGGCACTCTAGTGGTGGTGCAGCGGTGTACGGCGGAGGAGGTGGACTACCAGTGATAGTCAAGAGGAGGTGACGCACGGCGAGGTGGAGTTGTGATCCTTGGAGATGCAATGCATGCACATTTGCGTCAATTTCATTTGGGAGAAGCGTGTAATCTGGACGGTGCAGCGGCTAGGTTGAAGAGGCTAGCAACGACTGCAATGAGTGGGTACAGTGGGTGATGGAGGCTGAGGCATAAAAAAGAAGAAGCGGCAACTCTAGGTTTTCGTTGAGGAGAAGAACACACATATATAGATGAATGGATGACCAAAAAAAATAAAACCCTAGAGAGCCTAGAGAGAGACGTGTGCACGAATGTGTCGTATGTGTGCATGGAGTGGACGAGAGGAAACCCTACAGGAATTAAAAAAATATAGACGGAAAGAGAAATAAATAAATAAACATGCGGGAAAAAAAATTAAGGTGTGAAAAAAATATAAATATAAATAAAATGAGCTTGACTTGGTCCGGGTGTTACATTCTCCTCCCCTTAAAAAAATTTCGTCCTCGAAATTTGTTACTCCTAAAGCAAAGTCCAAATATTTATCCGCTACAACCATTCTATGCCTACTTCAAACGTCAATCATATTTTCGAACCAAATTAATAATCCAAAATTTGTCGAACCTAAAATTCCAAATTCTATCCCTCAAATATTGTTGATCGTATTCTCCCATATTTTCTCTAGGCATACACGTTGGCACATACTGCCTTTTAAAGTCTAGAATATAAACCTCAATAATACAATTAAATGCCCAAAAATAAATTTCAAATTCTCCACCTAATATAAAACCTCAATAAATAACGAAATAAACTCTCAAACTATCATATCACTCACCAAACCATGCTTCCGTTGCTCACTCTTACAACTTATAGTCCTAAAAACATTGAATCTCATACCTCGGAAAAGCACTAACCCCCGCATTTACAACTAACTAACAGAGAACTCTTAAAACAATATAGTATAATCAAAAGTTCCAAGCTTAAGTCCTGAATAACCTCGATTCACAAATTTCAAATCCTTAGAAAATCTACTCTCAACCAAACTTTAATATTCTAAGCTATCCTATAAGAACAGTTCCATACAATCATAACTAATCTCGACTCAATCAAAAAGATTTCAAGGAGAAATAGAGTGAGATACTTGTGATCTCATTGTTGTCATTTTCAGCATCTTTAGATGTCAGTGCGAACACTCGGGCCAGTCTCATTCTATGTTGATTATTACCCTGATTCGCTTGTTGGGAACCTGGATGTGGGTTAGGCTTCTTGTTGCTTGTCAGCAGCAAAGGGCATTCCCTGATAAGATGTCCGGTCTTACCGCATCGAAAACACGCCCCCATTTCCCTTCTGCACTCTCCAATATGTGCACGATTACAAAACTTACATAGGCTGTTTGATTGATTTACTTGCATTTGCTTTTGCCCCGAGTTGCTCCCATCATTTCTCTTTTTCCACGGCCCTTGATCCATTGCAAATTGAGACCCCTGTGGTGTAGTCCTCTTCCTCTGTTCTAGTAGTGTTGCGCTTCTTTGAAGGCTCTGCTCAAATACTGTGGCCTTATTCACCAACTCTGAAAAATTCCGAATTTGAAAGCCCACAATTCATTCATCAATCTTTTCATTCAGCCCTTGTTCAAACTTATGCGCATTCTTCTCCTCATCAGGGATCAAATATGCAGCAAAGCGTGATAACTCGATAAATCTAGCTGCGTACTGGTGTACTGTCATAGCTCCCTCTACCAAATTAGCGAACTCCATAGCCTTGTCGTCTCGGACTGAGGTTGGGAAAAAGCATTCTAGAAAGATTTGCTTGAAGTGCAGCCAACGGACTATTTCCGTCCCCTCCGCTTCTCTGATGGTTCTTTTAGAAATCCACAATCTTTTTGCTTCTCCCGTTAGTTTGAAAGCAGAAATTAGAACCTTCTGTTCGTCCATGCAGTTTATAATGCGGAGTATCTCCTCAATATCTTGGATCCAGTCTTCCGCTAAGGTTGCATCACCCCGACCATCGAAGGTGGGAGGATGCATTCTATTAAACTGTTCTATGGTGCATCCCCATTCATCATTTGTCGCATTCATACCCGATACACTTCTTTCTCGATGACGAGGTGGCATCCTGCCAACTTGGATTATTAAAAGAAAAAAAAAAACATTACAAGAATAAAGGGTTTGTACAAAACAAGCAAATGATGATAATAGTAAAAACAAACATAAAATACATATAAAAAAATTGCACAAGCAATAGTAGTAACTCTATATAACTCCAGACTCTAAACCTTCCATCCTGTCAAAAGTCTTATATGCGGTCTACAAAACCGAACCGAACCTCAATCAACATGAACATCTTAGAATATCTATAAAAATTCCTACCCTTCAAATTCTCTAAAATATCTTGTCTAACACCTGAGACTTCCAATACCCTAAGTACCCATAAAATCACCTCCTATAGCTCACAAATGTCTACACCACGACTCTGAAAATTAATTCCTCAAAGTCATGATCCAGCGCCTACAAGAATTCTAAAACCTTAACTCTCATTAATCACCTCATTGTAGTATGCATAATCTCTAACCTGTCTCCGATACCAACTGTAACGCCCCGATTCCGAAGGTCCGGAGAGTTAGCTCTTAATATTTAAAATTTACTTAAATAACACAACTATAAAATCCAGAAATTCCTTAAAATATTAATCCACTTAATCAATACAAAAATCTAAGTTCCTCCATGGCGACAATAAAGAAATTCTCAATAACATAAATTAGAAATTCTCTAAAAACTCGAAAACATCCTCAACTCATCAAATCAAATACCCCAAAAAAATAAATCAGTTTACTAACTACGACTCTCAAATAAGCATTTGTACCCTTAGGCACTTATTCCACTACGATCATCACACCTTACTAAACTTTCCACTCTTGTTTTCCAGCTGAACCATCAAAATTATCTGAAAAATAATTGGAGATAAGGGGTGAGTTATCAACAGCTCAGTAAACATAAAACATATACTAGTGTGTAAATATGAGCATTTACTGAGTTCAGTATGCAGAACAAAAATATTTTCTTTCAGAATGCAGAATCATAATCATGTTTTCAAAATGCAGCGTCAGAACATGTTATCAAAAATATCATAGCGAAAGTTTGAAAATATTCATAAACAAAATCCCTTTGGCATAGCATAAACTGAAACATCACATCTTATCTTATCATATCAGAACAAATACCATGTTTAACCCCCTTGGTAGGGTTGTACAAACCCCGGTTGCTAACCGAGCAGAAACAAAATGTGAAAAATAAGCTCATGTCTACACCAGTCATGACAGAAAATAATTTCTTCTTAAACAGAATCTCATGAGTAATGTAGAACAAATAACTAAGGTAGTTCAAATTTCTTTTCAACATCAAATATGTATATTTTCCAAAAAAATAACCTCAGCTCATTTTATTTTAATACAAAGTCTAGCATAGGAATCCCGCTTACCTGGACTTAGCTTTTTTCAGAAATTCCTTCAAAATGTCGAATAGTAATTAATCGTCACCTGTAAAATAATCACGTAATTCTCGTAAATTTCCAATTAATCTCATATTTCGATATTTAATCCTAAGCTTCTAAAATAACTTATTTAATTCCTCAAAACCTAAAATTTCGAATCATCACTTTCTAAAATCATCACTGTTGATTTAATAACTATGACAAAAACATTTAAAAGTCAGACCTATTTATTAGTGAAAATCAACTATAAAGTTTAATACTTGATAATATAATTATCCCAAAATATATTTTTTAAAATAAACCATAACTATTTCCTAAATGGACTAAAACATATCTAAAATGTAAAAATAACATTACACCAATATTGTTTACTCTTAAAATAAACATTTACTTAATAACATGTTAAAATACTTAAGCGATTTAAGGTAAGTCAAGTAAAAATTTCGTTAAATAATAATAAGCCAATAGCTTTAATCATAATTTAAATATTTAAAAAAAAAATACACAATTACTAAAATAATTTGCAACCAATAGTACAATTGAAAATCCTATTATTTTCTGAAAATTTTCTTATACCACCCGTATAAACCACGTAAAAACAGACTGAATATAACAAGAAATATCAACTTGAACACATTCAATAATAAGGGTAAAACTGTAATTCCTTATTCAAATACTATGCAAAAATATAAGTTCATGTAGACTGGAAACGCATTCATGCAGTCTCGATGCAACTATCGGCGAGAACAGGGGCGCGAGGTACTCACCGCGAAGGGAGGAGCTGCGCGTGACACGGCGAAGAAGGTCACGGTGGTGAGGCACTGAGAGAGACAGAGATAAGTGAGAGAGAGTGGTATGAGAGCACTGAGAAGGAGATGGAGACAGAGGGCTCCTTACCGAGAGACTTACACTCCGCGACGGCCTGAGTGGCTATCGAATATGGCACGGCTAGGCATGGTTGAGATGCTGGACTATGGGTTCCCTTTGCGTCACAGAGGAGATGCCTGAAAGGGTTGGTAGTGTGAAACTGCGGTGCTTGGAGGAGCAACCAAATGCTCTATTTTTCAGACCCAAAATAGAGGCGTTTTGGTGCACTCTGCAGATGGTTGTTCTCAGCACTCTGGTGGTGGTGCAGTGGTGTACGGCGGAGGAGGTGGACTACCAGTGATGGTCAAGAGGAGGTGACGCATGGCGAGGTGGAGTTGAGATCCGTGGAGATGCAATGCATGCACGGTTGCGTCGATTTCGTTTGGGAGCAACGTGTAATCTAGATGGTGCAGCGGCTAGGTTGAAGAGGCTAGCAGCGACTGCAACGAGTGGGTACAGTGGGTGATGGAGGCTGAGGCGTGAAAAAGAAGAAGCGGCAACTCTAGGTCTTCGTTGAGGATGAAGAACGCACAAATATATAGATGAATGGATGACAAAAAAAAAATAAAACCCTAGAGAGCCAAGAGAGAGACGTGTGCGCGAATGTGTCGTGTGTGTGCATGGAGTGGTGAGAGGAAACCCTACAGGAATTAAAAAAATATAGACAGAAAGATAAATAAATAAATAAACATGCAGGAAAAAAAATTAACGTGTAAAAAAAATAAATGTAAATATAAATATAAATATAAATAAAATGAGCTTGACTCGGTCCGGGTGTTACAATGCAAGCAGTTTATTCAGACTATGTGCAATTGAGAATTCTTTAGAAAGGAACCTGATGAAGCATTGCCATTTTTTGACTATCATGCTGAGAGCGCACAATAATGGAACACTCGCACTGATCAAGTTTTATTGACAGCACAACCACTGAGGGCTATTTCTGGTGGGGGCAGAATGAGCTTAAGGAGGACACTAATGTTCAAGCCCAAATAGCTACATTGACTAGAAGATTAGAGGTCATGGAGATGGAAAAAGTGAAGGCCGTGAAAACAGTAGAGGCATGTTCTTTATGTGATGATTCAAACCACAAGATCCAAGATTGTCCAATTATGCCAGTATTTCAGGAGAGTGGCTCTAAGCAGATGCAATCAGCAAACTGGGTTAATAGAGCACAAAATTAGCCTTTGTCTAATACATATAATCCAAGGTGGAGGAATTACCCTAATTTCTCATGGAGGAATGATCAGCCTAGCCTGTCTCTGCCACCTTCTCAGCAGCCATTTCATCAGGCTGCTCCTCAGCACTAGTATCAATCGTATTAGAGTTCTCAGAGCTATCCTTTTGTAGCACCTCTAGGATTTCAACCTCATGTAGCTGCACATAATTCTTAGCCTCAATCATTTGCGAAGAAGTCTCTAGATGGCAGTATGGCACAAATGGTCAATACACTTCAACAATTCATGCAGATTTAGGCCACCACAAACAATCAGAACACTCAGGCCATAAATGACTTGCGGGGCACCATCAACCAGATGATCACGACAATGAGCACTCTAGAGAAAGGGAAATTCCCAGCACAGCCTCAGCCTAATCCTGAAGTATATCAGCAACAACAACAGCAAGTGCATAATGTCTCAGGGGAGGTTTTTGAGACAACGGAGGCCGTTCTTACTTTGAGAAGTGGAAAGGAAGTTCCCCAACCAGAGATGACTATGGACACACAGGTAGTTGCTCCTACACCTGAAGATACAACAGAGACTAGTGAAGCTGAAAAAGAACCAGAGGAAGTGAGACTAGAGCTAAAGAAGCCTGTGAGTGCAGATGCTGAAACTAGTATGGGGTACCAACCTGTGGTTCCCCATCCTCAAAGATTGGCACCTGGCCAAAAGAACAAATACCACACTGAGATTCAGGAGATTTTCAAGTAAGTAAAGATTAATATCCCACTCTTGGATGCCATACAACAAGTTCCTTCATATGCAAAATTTCTAAAGGACTTGTGCACAGTGAAGAGGAAGCTGAATGTAAAGAAGAAAGCTTTCCTAACCGAGTAAGTCAGCGCATTGATATTGAGCGAGCTCCTCAGAAGTTTGGAGATCCCGACTCTCCCCACATTTCCATTATGATTGGTGAGTCACGCATTGGGAGAGCTCTATTTGATTTGGGGAGTAGTGTGAACTTGCTACCTTTCTCAGTGTATGAGCAGTTGGGATTAGGTGAACTAAATAAAACCTCCACCAAGCTATAGTTAGCTGACATATCAATCAAGGTGCCAAGGGGTATTGGAGAGAATGTACTGGTCCAGGTGGACAAATTTTACTACCTTGTGGATTTTGTAGTTCTTGATATGCAGCAGCCAACCACTACTATTTACCAGATGCCTGTCATACTTGGCCATTCCTTGCTACCTCCAATGCACTGATAAATTGTTGACGTGGAATGCTGAAACTCACATTCGAGAATATGACATTGGAAATGAATGTGTTCAATACTTGCAAGATGCCTGGGGATTGTGACGAGTCAGAAGTGCATGTTGTTGAAGTGATTTCAGAGCTTGAAGAAATAAAGAGAGAGGCCTACGATAATTCCTGCTTGGCGAAGGAGCGAATGAAGGTCTTGCATGACAAGAAGATCCATGACAAACATCTTGTTCCTGATCAGAAAGTGCTCCTCTACAATTCAAAACTTCATTTTTTTTTCTAGGAAGCCGAAATCCCGATGGAGTGGGCCGTACATTGTAAATAAGGTTCATCTTCACGGGACGGTAGATATTGTCAATCTGAAGAATGGAAATAGCTTCATTGTCAATGTATAACGTCTAAAACCGTTTCTGAAGGTCTTTGATCCACACGAAGAGATCTTGCTTGTGCAAGATTCCAGGGAAGTCCTTTGATCTTTTCACCCTTTATAGCTTTCTTTACTTGCATTTTATTTTTCTTATTTGTTGTTTTGCTTTGATTTTATATTTCATGTTGATTTGTTTTTTGTTTTGCTTGCTTATTTCTGTGCACCTTGTTTCTTTCATTTGATTCATTGAGGACCTTGTCTCTCACTAGTTGGGGGGTAGCGTGTGTGCACAGATATTAAAAAAAAAAAAAATTAATATGATGTGCATTGATACATATATGATTGACACACACTCTATTTATGGTATTTTGTGAAATCTGAGCATTTTGGTAGAGTAGTTGAGTGGAATTATTTTGTGAAGATTTATTTTCAAGCTTAAGCATAGAGGATGATTTTTGATGCATCATATTTTGTTGATGTGTACCTTGAAATACCGGGATGCTATACTTATTGAGATAAGACTTGATAAGATTTTTGTAGAATGAAGGGCAAATTTTGAAGGACAATTTACACATGCTTACGCTTGTAGTGTTCCTTATTTACTGTTCACTGATTTAACACAAGAGAAGTAAACTACAGGACTATTGAGCCATGCTTAAAAAAAAGAAAAAAAAGAGAAGAAGAAGAAAATGAAAAGAAAAAAAAAAAGAGATTTAAAAAGATTAGGAAAAAAAAAAAGGAAAAAAGGCGACTTAGTGAGCTTTCCTGAGTAAAGGGTTAGAAACAGTTACCCAAGACTTTGGGGGTTGAGTGTTCAACCTTTAAAAATAGAGCTGGCATGAAAACTGCTAGTCCCTTGGGTTTTGAGGTAGTTAGAATCAGCAATGATTAATCTTAAGGTTGAAAAATCCTATGACAAATCATGGCTAGTAATGAGAAACACAACCAGTTTAGCTCCATACACACATTTGAGTTCTGGGACATTTGCCTCAATCCTATGTGAAAGATTGTTGAGATAGTCTTTGTAGGTATAGCTCTTCGGGGTTGAGTAGTAACGTGTCACTTTTGTGAGAATTTAGAATTGTGTTTGATTGTTTCTGTTTGGATTTCGATCTTTATGCAATATTCATCTCAATTAATTTTCACTATTTTGCTCAAAGATTAGCAAAACGCTAGTTGGGGGGTGTGATTGAGTTGAATTATTGCATATTTTATACATTTAGAACCAATATATTTTATTTATTTCATTACATTATTATTGATTTTAGATGAAAAAATAGTTAAGATGAATAAATCCGAGTTGTGATTTAAATTGATTAATAGCATGATTTATGCTTAATTTTATAACTTGTGATTTAATTAGACAATGTTCATTCACATGCACAACATATTTTTGATATTCTATTATTCTTATTTTATAATATTTCTAATTTCTATTATTTTATTTCTAATTTCAAATTGAAAGGACTTTCAAGTGGACAAGACGTTGGAACAACATAAGAACTTTCAACGAGTATAGGACTCTTCAAATAAAGATAATGATGGGGTTTAAGAGTAATTCGGATTAGAGTCCAAAATGAGTTAGGAGACAGAATGGATATACTTTAGTATTTTAATCATAACTTTCCATTCAAATATCGGATTGATACGATTCTTGATGTGTTGGAAATGTATCTTAAAGGGCTACAAAGTTGTTGCTAATAACAATTTCCAAATTCGAACTCCTAAAGCGCGTATTTGGCTGTCAAGTTGAGTCCTAAAATTTAAGCGATTTTGTGTGTGAGAATATGAAGATATTAGGGTTTCTTTCCTACCCTATCAAAATTATAGGATTTGAAGAAGAAGAATAACTTGAGAAAGTGACTGGTGATGGGGTTGAGCTAATTTTTGTATACTCTTCATGAATCAAGTTATTCTTGTTTTAGTTCATAAAGAATATACTAATGCTACTTTACTCCTCCATTACGTGGTTAGTTGATCTCTCTTTAGATGACACATGGAGTAATTTCAACACTTGGTTACTCAATATTTTCTCATTGATGTATTATTTTTAAGTTTTGATTGATATGTACTTATTTTTGTGCATTCTTAAGTACTGGTTGCAAGAAAGGAAAGCAAAATACATACATATATTTCTTCTACTTCCACTTCTAAGTATTTATTGCTCATGTTCTAGGGATGACAGTTGTAGTTTCAAACACTTTGATATGGGTAAAGATATATTTGTGGTCGTTATTCCATTGTAATGATATATCCATTTGCTTGTCAAATTCCTTGATATGCAGACCTATGCTATTATTTCAGCTCAACCAATCATGAGGTCTGAAAAATGTCTATGACCACATCACCTTGCACTCCATATGTATGGATATATTACCCATTGAGTATACTTTTATTACCTATTGTACTGCTATTATCTCATCAAGAGTGATACAATTGGTGTAGAACTTGTCATTCTATATATGCTTCATTAAACTAGTTCTGAACTCATATAGAAAAATTATGGCAGATTCATCAACCTCTGGTTAGTGCAAATCAGTTTGAGCATGACTTCTAAATGGCTTGTGCTTAATGTAGTGAGCTTTATAAAACTTGATGAAGTCCATCTTTTCTCATCTTTACTTCTAATTTTTTCTTAACTATTCTCTATGGAATATGGTTATCTTTATGCCTTGAGCATCAGTACATTCACACCGGAATCTTCTACGATCAAGTAAGAATCAGAATACGGAAAGCAGTAATCATGTTGCAGTGCATAGAGGGCTTTAAGCATTTAGGTGCTTCCCTACAACGGGATGACCCTAATCATAGCTTTGTTGTCTGAGTATGTCGTGGCTACAATTGAGGCAAGTAAAAAACATTTAATTTTCATAAATATGATGTGGTTGAAAACTAATTGATAGTTCGGATAACATTAATTGAATTGTACACTCGACATGGCATTTGGAGAAGCACCAATATACATGGCATTTGTTTACCATGGTACTCATTATTATTCCATTAACCCCCTTCAGGATGCATCAAATTCTTGGGGTTTGTCTATTAGCTTCCTCAGCATAATATTACTACCAATTGTGGGAAATGCAACAAAATATGCAGGAGCAATCATATTTGCTTTCAAGATCAAGTTGGTGAGTACTATATATATTGGAATTGGCTTTAATTTTCCTGTGTGCCATTTTATTTTGAAATAACAACATGATTGTTAATCTAATTAGTGAAATCTTTTGGGCTCAAATGCAGGATATAACTTTAGATGTTGCTTTGGAGTCTGCAGCTCAAATTGCAATGTTTGTGGTGAGAATTTAAAACAGAAGCTAGCTGCATCAATTAAAGCTTTCTTCATGAACTTTTGAAAAAAATACTAAGCAAATATACATACTGGTAAATATTAAGCAATATTTGTGGTGAGACATAAAACATGACATGAAACAAAAAAGGAGTCTGATTGTTGATTTTGGGGTTTATCATTTCCTTATACTTTCACAGGAACTTTGCAGTTATGATTTTGTAGGATAAGACTAATGGCTGGAATGAAGAATGTTGCTCATATACAAGCTCAAATAGAGAAAGTTGGGGAAGATGCTCATCTTTAGGAGGCACTGATAAAGAATCTTTTGTAGCCTGCACAGCTGCTAGTAATGGCCATCAGGTCTCTCTCTCTCTCTCTCTCTCTCTCTCATGCATGTGTTGGCATACATTTCCTAACGAACTTTTATTTTTTTCTAAACACACTGTTTCAAGTCTCGTCATCTTGAGGCATATCCAGAACAATTGTACTCTGTTTTTTCTCAAAATTTCCATGAGTTGAAGGGTGTACTTTGCCATTGTGTTATTTAGTCTATTTTTTCTCATGAGTTGAAGAGTGTACTTTGCCATTCTATTTTTGCTTTGCTATTATTGTACTTGATGTACATCAAGTACAATTATAAGATTACAACCATGCATGATATATGCAAAACTACTAGTCGACATCCATCACATAGATCTCTGTTATTCTCAACTAACAAGCTCATGATGGAAACAAACAAGGAACTTGACACAGCTGACATAATAGCCAACAACAACTTACCACATTTATCCTACAAATAAGAATTTTTAATCAAATAATACCAAATTCTAGCGCCAACACTAGCAAGCAATAAATATGTCGATATATATATATATATAAATAGTGATAAATAATAAGTTACTAGATTTTAGGGCCCATTACCATACCATATGTCCTCATAGAAGAACTTCTTGTCTTTAATCCATGTATTCTGTTTGCAAATAGAGTGCAATGACGACAAGATCCATCATGCAGTTGGACTTAACATGATGAATGCTTTGCCATTATCATTTAACAATCCGAGATACAAATGACACCCATTAATTTATGCCAATTATTTTGAGGTACTTGATTTATTTAATTAGTCATTATGTTCCACATTATATATTAAGTCGGTGTCAAGAATTCTCCTGGGCAGGATGAACATCCAGTTTTGAGTGTGAATTACATTGATAAGTGTTTGGCATTTTTACATCCATTTTGTTGTAGTAATTACTATATAACCGAACTTAGTTCCTTAGACTAGTTGCATCAGATTGTTAATACCGAAAGTTAATGAAGAAGTTGTTCGTTCTAATGGCACGGACTTGCTCTTTTGGTTTTGCAATTGTGCATTACTGCTTCTTGAAGAAAATCCCATTCCCATGTTGTGGAAGTCAAAGAAACAAATGAAGGAGATATGATTTAAGCAGTTGTTGTAACACCCAGACCCAAAATTTGTACAGATGGACTGTGATTTTTTTTTAATTTATTTGGAGATCTATGCCGTTTATTTATTATTATTTTTATTATTATTTTTTTCTCCCCGCTTGTTTTGTTTATTTTTTTTCGTTTCCGTCTCTTTCCGTTTATATTATTTTTTTTCGCACGGCTTATATTTATTTTTTTTCCGTCGCACAGCATGCATACGCACGTTTTCGTTCACGGCATGCTTGCACACACACGTCCCTCTTGCACGTCCCGCGTTCGGTTGGTTTTCATCTAGGGTTTTCTTTTCATGTTCAATCATCTACTTATTTTCATACGAAGAAGGCTCGCGCCGCTGCCTTCCCACGCCGAACCATAGCCCAGTTTTTCCTCCTCAGCCTCCATCCCCTCGGTTCCTCGCACCCCGAGTCGTGCAGCACCCCAAAGTTTATCTGCGTACCGCGACGCCGTCCCAGCAGCACCGCAGCCTGTCCTCACCCTTTCGGAGAGCACCACGCCAGTTAACAGAAAAGCCTCTGCCTTCAGCCTACCGTGCACCGAGTTGCATACCACGGGAAGCCACCGCAGCCGCCGAGTCCATACCTCCTTAAGCCGCCGTAAACCTGCACGAAACCACCGTGCCCACTGCCCTATCACGCGAAGCTGTCGCCTAGTGTTCCCGTAGCCTCTACAGCAAGCATCGGACTGCTCTGTTTTGTTATCCAAAAACAGAGCATTTCCAGCCACCTTGAGCCGCTGAAAGCATCCTCCACCGAAGCTCTTCCGCGCTGTGCCCACACAGAAACTGCCGAGGAGGACGTCTCAGCACCCCTGTCCGCCGCACGCAGCCTTTGTTTCCCCGGTAAGCTCACGCCATTTCTTGTTGGTGTCTCCATTCTCTCGGTCTCTCCCTCTTTCTCTCACCGTCTCTCTCTCGGTTTCAGCTCTCTCTCTCTCTCTCCCAGTGCACCGCCGCAGTACCCACCACCACTAGCGCACCCGCCCAGCTCCGTCGCAGCTCCACTCCTCTCGGTAGGTCCTCCGTTACTCTTCAACCGCGCGGCATGGTCACGTTGCTTGGCTTGTATGGTTGTTCCGTAGACTTTCCGTAGTTTAGGAAATATTTTTGTCTGATAATTACTTTTTTACCCTTTGTGGGATGTATAGGATATTGTACTGAGTTTATATAGTTTTTTTTTAAATTATACTATGTGCAACGATTATTTTATTGAAAGTGTATTTTGAACATTTTATTTATGATTAAAGTAAATCACTTAAGTATTTTTTTTTTTATGTTATTAAGTAAAGGTTTATTTTAAGAGTAAACATTATTGGTGTTTTTAGATAATGGTGGTATTATAGGAAATTTTTAGAATTCTAGGTTTTGAGGATTTAAATAGGTTCTTAGGTTCAAATACGAAATACGTGATTGATTGAGAATTTACGGGAATTACTTGATTATTTTATAGGTGACGATTAATTATTGTCCGACGTTTTGAGGAATTTCGAAAAAGCTAAGAAGTTCAGGTAAGCGGGGTTCCTATGCTAGACTTTGCATTAAATAAAATGAACTGAGGTCCTTTTTGGAAAATGTGCATGTTCTGCTATGAAAAGAAATTTGAAAACAACCTCAGATATTTGTTCTGCATTACTCATGAGATTCTGTTTAAGAATAACGTATTTTCTGTCATGACTGGTGTAAACATGAGCTTATTTTTGATATTTTATTTCTGAACTTTGAAAATGAGAGCGAATATGAAATTTGTGCATAAATTATGTGGTGATATGATTTTGTTCTGTTCCGAAAAATTTTGTTCAGTACATTGTTTGGAAAAGACGTGATTTCTGAAAACCTTTGGCATGACTCTCTGATTCTGAATTTGATTCTGTTTCTGTTCTGTTCAGTTACGGCCCTGCCACGGGTGATAATAGTGGCATACGGCCCAACCACGGGTAATAATAGTGGATACGGCCCAACCACGGGTTATAATAGTGGATACGGCCCAACCACGGGTAATAATAGTGGATACGGCCCTGCCACGGGTTATAGTAGTGGTCTCTGTTTTGAGTGCACACCTTGGTGACAGAGTGTTTTATGTTCTGCTTGGCTATCCGCAGATGCACAACCCTACCACGGGGGTTATACATGGCCTCTGTTCTGATATGATGTTTTGATGATGACGATGATCATTTATGCTATGCCAAAGAATATTTTGAATGAAATTATTTCTAAATCTTCGCTCTGATATTTTAATAACATGTTCTGCTTCCGCACTCTGAAAATGAAAATGTTTTGTTCTGCATTCTGATTTCTGTAAATGCTCATGTTTATACACTGGTATATGTTCTCTGCTTACTGAGTTGTTGATAACTCACCCCCCTTATCTCCATAATATTTCAGATGATATTGATGGTTCGGCTGAGGATCAGTATTAAAGTCTATGGAAAAGATTAGCATTGATTTATTGTTGGGTATCTCATGATATTAGTGTTGGTGTTAGAGGTTATTTATCTTTCTTAAGTTTACTTCAATGGATTTAGACGGTTTATGGAGACTATGTTAATGTTTTATTATTCCTAGTTATTTGAGACATGAAGAAGAGTTGATTTTATTTGGGTTGTTGGATTGAATATTGGATAAATGAGTTTATTTAATTTATTTAATTGAAGTATTTACGTTCGATTTGAGGTTTGGTAAAATGGATATATTCTTGAATTTGGAAGTACTCTAGCCTTGTTAGAGTTGTTTATCAGGTGTTATGAGTTAACTCTCCGGACCCTCGGGGTCGGGGCGTTACAGTTGTAAATTAGATAGGGGAGGCTATTAGTTCCTTCAACCAAATCTATGGTGATTAAAAAAGCTTTAACTTTTACAGTCCCTATATCTTTAGAGCCTTGAATGTATAGAGTTTCAAAACTGTTTCATTATCAATTTCTTGGTCGCTGTCGACAACAGAACAAGAGTACTGCCTCTTTCTGGTTTTGATGTATCGTTTCCTTTCTTCATTTGGCCATGGTGTTTCATTTCCTTTCGCCAGTTTTCTCTGGTGCAATCTGGCTTCTTTACTTCAATATCAATATTTTTATAGATTCCTGGAATCTAATATAAATGATCACCATCTATGTTTAGTTACTTGGAGAAGTGCCATCCCAAAATGGGAACTTTCCTTTTAAGTCAAAACTCAGAGTAGTCCTTGTAAATATTGTTTGTTTTTCTGCATCAGATGGTATAAATATGTTATTCTGCAGAAGAAATTGATGAAAGTATGCTAAGTAGCATATGGGTATCTGTTAAGAACAGATGCTTGTACCTGCAGGCTGCAAGTCATTGTTTGCAAGCTCAACAATTTCTTTCTGGTGAAACCTAGACTACCTGTTCCATGAATATGTAAAT
The DNA here is from genome assembly GCF_001411555.2 of Juglans regia. Classification (NCBI taxonomy): domain Eukaryota; kingdom Viridiplantae; phylum Streptophyta; class Magnoliopsida; order Fagales; family Juglandaceae; genus Juglans; species Juglans regia. Next base: position 26,926,944 of record NC_049906.1, on the reverse strand, counting down.
GAAAGTGGTATATAGGAAAGGAAAGTGAGATAACAAGGCACCCGCTTGAGCTTAAATCCATCTCAAAAGTTATTTCCTTCTTGTAAAGAATATATCTTGAAAAGGAAAGTTGAAAATTTGTAAAAGAAAATTTGTTTTAGGATTTGAAATTGTTTATAGAGGCAAATGTTATTGTTTGGCCAGGAATTGAAACAATTTATAACCATGTGCAATTATGCACCTGGGTACGTGTGGTTCACTTAAACAATACCTTTTGACATAAAATACAGACTTATTGGTCCTGAAAATGCTCAAGTGGAATGAATGTCTTTTCTGACTTGTGTTGACTCATTGCAGTAGAATGTACTGTCTCAATAGTTTGGGATTTATATTGTGAGGTTTTGTGCATTATGTTCTGTATTTCCTTAAGATTTTTCTTTCATGCCAAGTTGATGATTGTGCCTTTATTGTTGGGCTAGTTTCACTTAGTCTCTTGTCATTGAATGAGTTCCTGTGTTGCTACAGGTGCAGAAGCAATGTTTGCTGACTTATGGCACTTCTTTGTGCATGCCATACAAGTTTCTTTTCTCTTCTAGTTGATAGGTTTATAGTTCTTTTAACTTCTGAAAGGCCCTGTGGCAAATTAGTGAACTTTTTAGCTTTATGGGGATGGAGATTTAGGTAATCTGCAATTTTTAGTGGCAAATGTGTTTCAATCACATAATACTCTGCTATAATTTTTTTTTCCTTCTCTTTGCCTCTTTTGGTCAGAAGCCATACAGCTTCATAAAGTTTCAAATTTGAATAAAATGGCTCTACCTCTGCACTTACTAGGATTGTGTAGAAGTGTGAATACAAAAATTTTATGCAAGCCAATATTGTTGCAATTACATAATCACTTGAATTTTTCTCTCATTATTGAAGTTTGAATACAAAGATTATAAGCTCATAATCACAGGAACTAAATATTAGTTTATTTATGCAAATATTTCATGTTTAATTTGGTTCTCAAATTATCTCCTCTACAACAATGACTATTAACTTGGCAAGAAAGCAAGAAATGGGATGACATGTATTTTATGGATGTAGGTTCTTAACCAACAACTCATTAAGTGGGGAAGTACCTCAATGGGTATTGGACAGCAAGACGAACTTGTGAGTCTACCTTAAGCTGAGTATCTTCATTTCATTTGGCTGTGAAAATTTCTATATACTGATGGATTTCTTGCTGCTGTCATTTTTTTTTCTTTAATTTTTGTTTTCTGGGTTGTGAGATTTTGAGACTCATTTGATAAATTGTGACATTTTATTCGATTTTCATTCTTTCTCAGTTGAAGAGGTATTGCATGCCTTCTTTGGATCATAACGACCTTTTTGGTTGTCAGTTGGGAAGAACATACATTCATACTTTCGTATTGATGTCCATGGAGTAGTTGGTTGCTATCATGTTAAAAAAGTATACATGGCAAGTGATATGCATTAAGTTTAAAAGAGTTAGCTAAGAAAATAAATGTAGGCTTATTGAGTATTGATACTTATTTCTACTCTTTTTAATAGTGAGAAGATCTTCTATTTTTAATCTTTTCTACTTAGCGTATTTATAATATATTGTAACAAATTTTGTATGCTTTAGGCTATGAAAGCCATCCTATTTCACTAGTATTTTTTTTTATTTTGTAACAGACTTTTTTTTATGACTAAAATTCGCAAACTGTTTATTTGTTGTCACAAATATTTATTTACGACGATTAACGTACGTCGCAAATAAGCTTTTAGCGTTGAACATTTTCGATGGAAAAGGCAAAAGATATTTGCGACGATTTTGTGACAGATGGAAATGTGTAATTGCAGCGAATAACGTTCGTCGCAAAAGGTCTTTATGGTTCCCATAAGCTTTTAGTGTTGAAACACATATTCGTTGGAAAAGGTTATTTCCAATTAACTTTTTTCTATTTCTAGCGATTATAATTCGTTGCAAATGAGATTTTCCAACGATTTAATAGGCAAACCGAATGGATATTTGTGGCGATTTATTTGGTATTTGCATAAATAAAGGCCGAAAAATGTAAGTATTTGCGGCGATTTTTGGTATTCACTAGGTTAAAACAGAAGTGAACAAACAAGTGCAACATACATGCAACGATTTATAAATCGCTGAGAATAGTTATATGCGGTGATTTAAGCACCTACTGTGAAAAATTTCAAATTCCAGAAAAAACTGATTTTCTTGTAGTGGTGTAATGTGCATTCAAATTCCAGAAAAAACCGATTTCCTGCTTAATTGAATATATATATATATATATATAGTCCATTTAATATAAAATATGAAGTAAGATGTAAATTAGATAATATCCATTCATTTAGTATTTATAAAGTAGAATATGAGTTTGATCATATCCAATATTACAGTGAAATAGAGGGGATGTTGTACATGGATTTGGGAATGAAATGCCCTCAATTTGTTTTGTATTTTTTTTTTCAAATTTTCGTGGCGATTGAAACCCTAATTTCCTCTCATTATATTCTGTTTATGGCGAACTCAAAGCCCTTTTTTTGTGATACAAACACGGAAAAAATGTTATCACAATTTTGAAAATCTGGTTCTTTCATAATTTCTTTCACATTTTTATTATCAATTTTAAAAACTTATTTATCATAATTAAGATAGGAGAATATTACTGTTCAGTCTATGTGACTTTGCATTTTTTTAACTTTTAAAGAGAATATTCCACCTGTGGTCTTCTTATTGATGCTGACATGACAGTCAACCGCCATATAAGCATTTCCATTGGGAGAATGACCAAGTCCTACGGAAGGACCAATTTGAAATTTAACCATAACTATAAGTGCTTGTTTTAAACTTTTTAAGCCAAATGCACGAATTTTGAGAAAGTGAAACCATAGGAACTTAAACATTAATTTTCCCTTAGAATAATCTCTAGTGATTATTTAATTAACAACCATTTGTATCAGTGTGCATGGAATCAATAGACCATGGTGTGCATTAAATATAAATATTGCACGTGAACCATCAAATGTAAAAATGATAGAAACCTGTTATGGGTTAATTTTGATCGATTCAATCAGAAAGTAGCTTCTGATGGCATATTATCACAAGAGAGTAGCATCATGCACCACCTCCCAAGAATGAATATATAGCCGTATGTGAAGATAGAGTGGCTGCATACAGAAAAGCACAAGAAATTTATATAATTTGCGCATTTTATTAATTTCTATATGTAATAATTCATTATTATTTGTTACACACTGAGTACATAGATTATTATTATATTTATTATAAAGAGAAGCTGGGAACGCATGCATGCATGCATAATTCTTGATCAAGTTGAAGGGCAGAAAGTGATAATGTAATTAGGTGCAGTGGAGTAGGTAAAGGTGTTGTTCAGCTCATCATAAGCATACCTATAAGCTTGAGGGCACTGGTTCTCAAAGATCATGGAGTAGTTCTTGGGAGGACATGTTTCTGGCTTATCAAAATCGCCAGTGCAGCAATATTGTGGCTGATTGAGCGTTGTGCATGCGCTCTTGCATGCGATCACGCTTCCATCCCCAACTTTCAGTTGCAGGTTTGTTGGGCAAACAGCATTGACATTGGTCGGGCAACTTGAGGTCTAGCAATCACCAGTCCCACCTTATATGCTCATTGAAATAGGCAGGTTGAAGCCATCGGCAAGGCTGATATCGTAAAATTCTTTCCCACCATTTTCTGCTATGTTTATTTTTACCAAAGATGCTGGCGGGACAGCACCGTTGCCATTGCATGCAACCTAGCCGGAGGCACAATCCGCAATAGTGCAAGAGAACCGTCCTCAGGCGTTTGTGGAGCAACCAATTCGTGCCCAAAACCGGCCTTTCTAGGGATCTTGGGCATCCAGTGATGTGGATGCTTTGGATGCTAACTAAAATCCAGTTGTTGATAGTTGAGGTTTCTGATCAGCAGTTAGGGTTCCTGGCCAAATGGTATTGGGGCAGTTGTTTGTGAAAGTTATTCTAGCACATTGAGCACCTGCAATATTCATAGACATGAAACATCAATCCAAATAATTCCTTGTCACCATGCATATATGTCGAACATGAAAGCAACATATCCATCTTAGATATATGCAGCAAATGATATTAGTCAAAGATATACCATTTCAGCTAGTAAATCACACATGCATGCTTATCACAATGCATGATACAGGTGCATATATATATATGCTATGAAATTGACATGGTATTCACGTTCTATTACAACATAATTAAACCTACTTATGCAAACAATCAATTTTCATTGGCGCGTCATTTTATGATAACATGAGTATACCACATGTCTGTTCCCTGACAGCATCTAATAATTATTCATTGTAAAGCGTTAAAGAAATTTTGATACTGATCATCATGATCACGAGGCATACCAGAGAGGAAAAAGAAAGCCAAGATGAGGTAGGAAACTGAAAGGCTAGGGTATTCTTCATCATTTCTAGATAGATAGGCCTTGTGCTAATTTAATTATGTAGTGTATAAGATTGAAAAGATAAGAGTAAGTAAACTGGTGGTATCATTGTTTCCTACATTTCATCTAGTAGCTAGATTAGATCTTGGAATTCATCCTAAGGGTAAAGAAAGCGAAACCAATAAAAATAACATTCATGCATGTGTGATGTTACTTTCCATAGATTCCTTGCCAACGCTCAAAGAACAGATCTCTTGAGCAAAAATGTATCCATGCAATTGGTTGTAGAACTTCTTAGCTAAACAAGTTATTCTCAAACAAAGCCAAAGCCAAAGTCAAAGAATCTAAAATGTTGTCGGTGTAATTAGTCCCAGTGTTAAGGCCAGCAAAGGCCCGTAGAAGAATAAAACTCATTTAACTAGGATTTGGAGTTAAGTTGAGCTTTGGAAACTTTTCCCTTTTTACCCTTTTTCTCTCTACCGAATAGGGTTTCTTGCTACCGCAAGGTTTTTAGCCTTTACGTGAGGCTGCATGGCAGCCGTTGATGGTAGCTCCGGTCGGCCTTCCTTTGCCGATTTGGTGGCTGCTATCCCTCAACCCATACCTGAGATGACCCATGCTCCCAGACCTCTGAAGATGGTGGAAGGAGAGGTATATTTCCAATTCACTAAAGAAGAGATTACACGTTCGGCGGAGCCTTTCCGCTATTCGGTAGTGCTTAAGTTTCTAAAGAATAGACCTTCGCTGGATGCTGTGAGGGCTTTCATTCACAGTCGTTGGGGTCTTACGGCCATTCCTGTTGTATCATCCATGAGGAGGCCTCGTAACGTCTTCGTATGCATGGCTAATGAAGTTGATTTCACCCAAGCATTATCGCAGGAGGTTTGTGAGATTAATGGAAACTTTTATTGTGCATTCAGATGGTCACCAGATTTTAATGAGGATGCAGCGCCTTCTAGGGTCCCAGTATGGGTTACCTTGCCGGGTCTCCCTCCAAACTTTTATCAAGAAGCTTTCTTGAACATACTGATGGCACCTATTGGAAGTTTCATCCGCCGTGACAATCCGACTCGGTGCGCAACAAGAACGGATGGTGCATGCTTATGTGTGGCAGTTGATGCTGCAAAACCTCTGCTGTCTCATTTCTGGATTGGAGCGCCTGGGCTACCTTCCAGTCGAAAGCAGGAAATTATCTATGAAACGCTCCCGGCATACTGCTCTTCTTGTAATATGCAGGGTCATAACGCAAGGACTTGTAATCCTGGGAAGGTTGGTAAGATTGGGGGCAGAAAAGTGATTAAAAAAGGTCAATCAGAGACAAAGATGCTGACAGATGATCAGGGGGTTGAGCAACTGTTGATAATGTGGAAATTCCCTCGATGGTTGTTGTGGAAAATATTGCTGTTGTAGAAAATATTATGAGGATGGAGCACGAAACAGAGGATGCTGGGGTGGGCAAGGTGACGGAGGCAGCAGATGTAGATCAGGTGCAGTTGGTCCCTGAGACGGAAGACTTGTCAATGCAGTTGGTAGATCAAATGGTGTAGTTGGTATCTGAGAAGGAGGAACAATCGATGCAGAGGATTGAATTAATTCCTCCTGTGAGCAATAGTGTGGTGCAAGTGTTTTCTCTTGATGAAACAGAGGCTGATACAGAATTAGTCTTAAATGTTGATGACCCAGATGGTGCTAGGAAGGTTACCGGTGCGTGTCATGTGGAGCTTTCTATGGATGAGAACCACAATTTGCCTGTGGAACAGATTAATATTACTGGTCTAAGAATAGAAAAGAAACAGTCAGCAGTGGAAGAGAAATCTGATGAGGAAGTTGGAGAAGAAATTTTGTTGTATGAGAATTGTTTTTCGGAACCGGAACTAGAACTGCAGCCAGGTTTTCTCACAAGTGAAAGAGTATTTTACTGAATCTGAGATGAATGAAGGTAAAAAGAGGAACAACAAAAAGAAATTTATTAAAATGCGTAGTTCTTCTCGGGTTCTAGCCCGAAATTCTAATACTGCTTAATGATTGATTCCATCTTGGTATGGAATATTAGAGGGGTTGGGACCTCTAGAAACAGATTAAAGAAGTTAGTGGGAAGATATAAACCGAAAATTGTTACTCTTTTAGAACCTTTTCAAAATTTAGAGGGTGCCCGTAAATTGGCTAGAAGTCTAAATTTTGATAAGGTTATTTCTAATGAGATGGAAGGGGGGAAAATATGGATTTTGTGGAGTAGTATTTATAAAGTGCAAGTTGTTAGGATGGGGATGCAATTTATTTCAGTTGTGGTAGAGAATGGTGTGGAGAAATTTTTGATTCATGTGATTTATGCCAAATGTTCCTAGGTGGAGAGACGCAACCTTTGGGAAGAACTCAACATTAATTAGTTGGGTTTAGATCCTTGTGTTGTTGTGGGGGATTTTAATATTATCCGGAATGACTCGGAAAGGAGAAGAGGAAGACCTCGGCCTAATGTTGCTATGGATGATTTTAATGATTGGATTCATCAAGGGGGTCTTATGGAAATGGCTAAGAAAGGGAGTAGTTTCTCTTGGTGTAATGGGCAGTCGGGTTTGGCTCATTCATGGGCTCGGCTTGATCATGCTCTAATGGATAGTTCTTTCAGTATTTTGTTCCCTAACACTATTTGCTCTTATTTGTCTAGATCGACTTCAGATCATGCCCCCATGGTCATTGAGTTCAAGAAAGATCCTTTTTCCTATGGGCCATCTCCATTTCGTTTTCAACAAATGTGGGTGGATCATCCAGATTTCCTGGATTGTGTTCGAGATGCTTGGAGTTTACAGATGGTAGGTTCTCCGATCTAGTGTTTAAGTAAGAAATTGAAACATACTAAGGTGATGCTTCGTGAATGGAATAAAAGAGTATTTGGCCACACTCAAGGGTGTATTGAGGCCCTTGAAAAACAGGTGGAGGTGATTGAGCTTCAGCTTCAATCAAATTGGGAGATTAACTTGGAAAGAGAACTTAATGAGGTTGTCTCAAATCTAGCTAGTTGGAGACACCAGGAAGAGATGAGATTGGCTCAAATGGCTAAGCTTAAATGGAAGTTGGAGGGTGATAGTAACTCAAAATTTTTTCATGCTTGTCTTGCCAATAAGAGAAGGAAGAGGGTGCTAGAAATGAGTTCGAATGGGGTTAATTATGAGAGCTCGGAGTGTATACACCAAGGGGCGGTGGATTTTTTTCATAATTCACTTCGAGGAGAGCCGCCCATAGAGCAATCTAGTCTGGAAGGACTCATTGATCCGGTTATACTTGAAGAGGAAAATTTTTTTTTACTTAGGCCACCTACTTTAGAGGAAGTGTTTGAGGCCTTATCTTCCATTCCTAATCAAAGCTCTCCGGGTCCTAATGGGTTTGGATTGGGTTTCTATAAAAATTGTTGGGAGGTGGTTAAGGTTGATGTTTGGAAGGCAGTTGAGGAATTCTTTATGACCAAGGATCCTCCCAAATTTTTCACGGCTTCATATTTGGTTCTTATACCAAAGATGGAGTCTCCTACAGGTTTTGATAAGTTTCGTCCTATCAGTCTTTGTTCAGTATTTTATAAAATTTGCTCCAAGATTATTGTTTCTCGATTAACTGGTTTTTTTACCTCGCTTAATTTCTTCTAAGCAAGGTGCCTTTATTCCTAGAAGGAGTATTTTTGAGAACATTAGCCTCACACAGGAGTTGGTGCAGTCTATCAATAATAGAATACAGTGGGGTAATATTTTGTTAAAAGTGGATATGGCGAAAGCTTATGATCGGGTGGATTGGGGATTCTTGATAACTGTTTTGCGAAGGTTTGGCTTCTCCTCTCAATTTTGTGAGTTGATTTATTCATGTATTTCTAGCCCTTGGTATTCTATCATGATGAATGGCACTGTTAAGGGTTTCTTTCCGGGTGGTCGAGGTTTCCGTCAAGGTGATCTTTTATCTCCTTACTTGTTTATCATTCAACAAGAGGTCCTTTCCCGCTAGATCCATAGGAGTGTGCAAGAGAATCAGTTTGGCCTTTTCTCTCAGGCTCGAGGTACACCTATTATCTCTCATTTGATGTATGCTGATGATATCATGGTTTTTTCTAATGGAAGCCAAAGATCGGTGCGGGTTCTTCAACAAATTTTGATGCAATATGAGAGGTGGTCAGGTCAAACTATTAATGTTCAGAAATCTACTTTGTATTGTTCTAATAAAATTCCACATCAGCGTAAGCAGTGGATTTTATGTTAAACGGGCTTTATGGAAGGGACTTTCCCTTTCAAATATCTAGGTGTGCCAATAATTTAAGGGCGGTTGAAACAGCCTCATCTAGAAGACATGGTGAATAAAGTGAGGCAAAAGATTAGTGGATGGAAGATGAGGCTTCTTTCTTCGGGAGGAAAACTTGTTCTTTTAAGGCATGTTATTTCTAGTATGAATATCCATCTACTTGCTATTTTACAGGTACCTCAAGTTACTATTGTCAAGATTCATAGATTGATGAGCTCTTTTTTTTGGGGAGAAGATGATGGGCGGAAAAAAAAAAGGCTTGGAATAAGATTTGTAAGCCTGTGGAAGAAGGAGGTCTTGGGTTACGAAGCCTTGGAGACATTCAGAAAGTCTTGCATATGCGTTTTGCTTGGAACCTTTTTCAAGGTAACTCTTTATGGGCTAATTTTTTCAAAGCCAAATATGTTGGAACCCGACCGTGGTCGCTTATAGATAATAATAAAGGTTCTCAATTTTGGAGAATGGTTACTGATTGTATTCCGTTGTTGTTAAATAATTCTAAATGGAAGATTAAAGAGGGTGATCTTTTTTTCTGGTATGACAATTGGAGGGATAATGGTCCATTGAGTAATGAGATGGTTGTTATGGGTTCTCCTCTTTTGAAAGTGAAAGATTGTAGGCTATCGGATATTTGGGATGTGGAATTATTGGAGGAGTTGGTAGGGCATGATAAGGTGGATGAGATTGTAAATGCTTTCGCTGGCCTAAAGAATGGGAAGGATGTTCTAATTTGGACTCCTATGGACACAGGTATGTTCTCTACTAAATCTGCATGGAACTGTATTCGTATTAAAGGTAATTCTATGGATTGACATGCTTGGATTTGGCATAAGAATATCCCGTTAAAAATGTCTATCCATTTTTGGAGGTCATGGTTTATGGCCTTGAGTGTGGATGATAGATTACGTCGCATTGGTATTCCGCTTGTTTCTAAATGTGATTGTTGCAATTGTGGTCATATAGAAGATATTAATCATGTGCTTTTTGAGGGTGAATTCCCACACAGAGTGTGGTCTTTTTTTGGTTCTCTTATTGGCATACCTCTTGGTAGAACTGGGAAACAGAATGTTGAGATTTGGTTTAGGCGTGCTAGCTCTTCTTCACAGGTGGGCTTTATTGTTGGCATCATTCCCATTATTGTTACTTGGCGTCTTTGGAGGAGGAGATGTCTTGCTAGAATGGAAGGTATTTTGGAATCGCATAATATTGTTGTTCATTCTATTTCTGGGTGGTTAGGGTCACTTTCACAGGTGGCTAAGCAAAATAATAATTTATCTCATCATGATGGCTTGATACTGGAAGCCTTGCGGATTATTCCAGTGATTCCGAAAGCTCCATGTTGTAGAGTGGTGAGGTGGGAGAAACCGCCGTTGGGGTGGTTTAAACTGAATACATATGGTAGTAGTAATGGTAATCCTGGTTCTTGTGGCATTGGTGGGGTTATTCGGGATGCTTCTGGTGGGATGGTTCAGGCTTATGCTTCTCATATTGGTTTTGGTTCGAATAATAAGGCGGAGCTTATAGCTCTCCTTCATGGGTTGAGAAAATGCAAATCTTTGAATATCTCAAATGTGATAGTTGAAATGGATTCTATGGTAGTTATTTCTTGGTGGCTCAGAAGGAGATGTGGAGTGTGGTACCTTGAGGATTTCTGGGAGGAAATTGTTGATTTAGCTTGCACGATTCAATGTCGGTTTCAGCATGTCTTTCGTGAAGGTAATATGGTGGCAGATTGGTTAGCTAAGGTAGAGGCTTCAGGTTCTAATTGGGATTTTTTTAGTAGTTATAATTTGCCTAGGGTTCTTAGAGGTCTGTGTCGTTTGGATACTTTGGGTTTTCCTTCGTTAAGATGTTAGTTTCGGGTTTTGGAATTATGTGTTTAAATTGTTTTGTTTGGGTTTCTGGTGGGTTTTGTTTATAGTTTTTTGGTTTGTTTGATTGTGGGCCAGTTCTATGGTCTTTTCTTGTCACCACGGTATTCCTCCGCCATAATTGAGGGATTTTTTAATAAATATTGGGAGGGGTCACTATTGGACATGTGACTTCCTGCTCTTTTTTGAAAAAAAAAAACTAGGATTTGATTGGAGATAAAGCTAGAATGAGACATAAAAGCTGAGAAAGGATGAGTTATATATATATATATATATGGGGAGGAATGTACTTGAAGAGGGAAAAAAGTGGCACCAAAGTGGGAGATCGACTAGGGAAGAAAAGAATAAGGGACCAAAGAGATCCTAAGACCATTTTTGCTGCAAGCCTGCATGAGAGTGATTGTAGAGAGCTTAGTGAAAATAGAGAACTTGTATTAAACTCTTTTTATAGATTTTGCACACCAAGACCCATGAATGCAAGCCACAGTGCTGAACCATATAAATTCTTGTCTCTTCGTTTTTGGTCATTATCATTAAGTTAATCATAGATAAAACACTTTATACATTGCCCCTATCAAACACAACAAAAATGAGAGAATAGGGTCATACGACCATACTATAGATCTCTCGAGGCCAAAAAACACATCAATAATTTGGCACCACTTGTCGGATCAATTAGTTGTTCTTCAAATAAAGGGTTGCATGACCCATGAAAAATCAAGTGGATGAAGATGAAGAAGTCACTTGGTAAGACGAATATAAGTGCAAGGACTCAAGTATTTGATGTCCACCATATGCACATATGAATCTACGAGCTGTAAGGTGTGGAGCCCTCCAGTTTCTCATCACATGACCTGATCACACACGAATGTTTGTACGGAGGAAAAGTACAAAGGTAGGGTATGGAGCCCATCATCACCATATGCACATTGCATGCTTATGAATGACGGCCACAAGGGCGCAGCCTAGCCACCACTACATGTGTGTAATGTGTGTAATGTGCAGGGATTGCAATATCCTGATTAGAACGAGGTGCGTCAGCTAGGACACCTGTTAGACTGGCGGGAACAGACTCGAGCATTTGTAGACCCTGTATCTGCAAGCAAAGCATGCCAACGTGCCCCATAGTTGTGGACCACTAGGCAAACTTGCCCACTACACTTCTAACAGCAAGCTCCATGCTCTCCATGGCCTAGATCCAGGAGTGAGTTTAGTGCTCAGAGCACCCATAGCGCTTGTAATGTTGCGCTTTGGTGCCAACAACCAAAGACCTCGACTTAGCAAGCTCCTCAAAAGTAGATGATGCTCACCACCCCGGCAAGCACCACGAGGCAAAAGTGCTCATGGCGAGCATGGTGAAAGAACAGAAAGTGCTTCCACCTTAGCGAGCACCATGAAGGGGAAGACAATGCTTGAAACCTCAACAAGCATTGTGAAAGCATAGAAAGTGCTCGCGGTAAGCACGGGTGAAAGCATGGAAAGTATTCATCACCTCAACAAGCATCATGAAGGGGAAGACAATTCTCGCTACCTCGATGAGTACTATGAGGAGCATGAATCTTGCCATCCCAGTGAGCTCATGGAAATAGCAAGAGCTCGCCAAAGGGGACAGAACTAGCTCACCACCTTGAGAAGCTTACTGAAGCCGATGGGAGTTTGCCACCCAGACAAGATCTATCGTTCAACCTTGGGGCCATCACAAGCACCATTGCCTATGATGTCGAAGAACTGGCAGGTAAGCTTGGACTTCACCCACCATGGCTGACAAAGGTGAACATCACTACCTGCAACCTTGAGAACTAGTGGGAGAGTAGTTTGCTTGTAACTAATGTGGGTAGAGTTACATGCCACTTCCACGACACACCTCGCGCCTTTCACCGATGTCTATAGCCATGCCACCATGCGACAGACCCACTGAACTCTATGCTATGGACTCATGAAGCTTGCAGGTGTGGACCATTGAGCTCACAAAAATATCACAAAGACGAGAATCTTTGTGATTAAATTGTGTGGGCTAAACATTTAGATAGGGAGTCAATTTCATCCCTAAGGCCATTGAAAAAACAACTGAGTTTATAGTGCTCTGATAACTCCCTTAAGTTGATGGATAGGTTTTGAAACTGGATTTTATACTCCTTAACAGATCCAGTTTGTTTCAATCTCGTGAGGGCCTCCATTGGGTCATCATCATAAAAACTTGGCCCAAACCTAATGAGTGGTGCCTTGACAAAAGTATCCCACTCAGCTATTACACCCGGTGTTTGCACCTCTTCCATGGACACTAAAGCTTGCTCGGAATGGATTGTGTGCATGATGAGGTTTCTCCCTAAGTCTGATAATTGTTCTTCTTTTGATGCTCCAAGGTGAGAGTTGAAATCTAATGGGTGATGGATTCATATTGGTGTTTTAAAACCATCATCTCGGTTTCTGTAATTTTAAATTGGGACTCAATTGATTTCTTCTAGGAATTTAATCCATCTTGTAATTGGTTGAATCATGTACCTTCAGCCATTGTTGTAATTCGGGATCGATGGCTCTAGATACCAATTGGTAATAGTTAAATTAGGGAAGGAAAAAATATGTGTCACTTGAAGTGTGAGGGGCCTCTAGAGAAAGAAAGAAGGAAATATAGTTTTGCATTAAAATCGTCAACAGTTATTGTTCCCTTATAAAGGGTATCTAAAACAAACTCTATGGAATGCTACTGAACGACAATCAAAGTTAAAGAAATTCCCCGTTCATAGCCAATGAGAATTTATTACAATTAACCAACAATAAATAACACTAAAAATAAAGTCTTCTAGAAGAGTTCCTCCACATCAACAAGATACCACTTGCTTATTGCTCTGATCTCCACCATTTATCCCATCAAAGGTCCACAACGAATCTTAATCAAAATTACATCTCTAACTCTAATCCTAGGTCAGACACTAGACTCGATCTCTAATAGATAACTCTCATAACTCCAACTTTCAATTGTAGGTATGTCAGGCAAGCTAAAGTTGCAGGTCGTTCATCGTTTGGTGTTAGTCACACAAAAGCTAAAAGTCGTCTAGTAGACATCCACAAACAAAACTGAAATGTGGGAAATGATGACTTTTCTGCTATTTTTGTTTTACTTGTATTTTGAATTCATGATTCTTTATTCTTGGTACATGTTTTTTGTTGCTTAGTTGGCAGCTACTTGATATAGATTCAGTTAGTTGTTAGAAAGTCATAGAGTGTATATGAGGCCTCTTTCCGCTCTTTTGTAATTGATTATTCATTCAATGGAATAAATAGCTTTTCCTCCATGCATCAGGCTCTCTGAAACTTTGTAGAAAGAAAGAAAGCATCAACAGACTATGTTTTAATAGCCACTTACCTCATTAACAAAACCCCCATTCCTTTACTTAACAACAACACCCCACATGAGCTACTTTTCAAACCCACACCTACTTATGCTCATATGTGAATTTTTGATTCACTATGTTTTGCTACTACCATTCTCCATGGTAGAAAGAAGTTTGATCCCCGAGGTCGCAAGTGCATTTTTCTTGGCTATCTGTAACACCCCGCTTTCGAAAAAAACATTTTAGAATTTTCGGAGAGCCAGTGTGTTACTACTAAATTTGAATTTAAAAACTTTTCCTTTTCATCAACGCACCAGATACGAAAGTTTCCATAAATAAAATGAAATTTAATAAATACGTAAAATCTAAAATAGAGTCTGCGGAAGCACTTACTAAAAAAAATACAAAAGTCTCATGTGCTTATCAAAATAATTTATTTAAACCTTAAACCATAAAACATATCATAACATAATCTATCTAGGACTCTGCCTTGCCTCCTAGGTCAAGTCCTGTTTTGTAGTCTCATCCTCATAAATGTCATCACTTGTGGTGGTTTAAAAACATAAAAATATACAAAAATGAGTCGAATACTCATTAAGTAACACATCATACAGTAAACATAATAAACATAAGATTTTCTTGAGAAACGTGCATACTCATAAATACATACGTAATTAACATGAACATGAGCATGAACTTATCTTTCACTTATCATAGGCCGTTACCTACTGTTGACCCCTGTGAGTTAGTGTAACAGCCTGCTAGAAATTCACTGGTAGAATTTCTATTGACTTTAGGAATCTCGTGAAAATCTCATGAGTTTTTAAGAGCCGACCAATCGCTTAAGATTTAGTATGTTAATATAGTCAGTGTTATCACTCACTATGGTGCTAGAAATATGAGTTTTATTTATTTGAGATAGTTAGAAGTGTCAGAATGCGTTATGGTCTACGCCATTAGACTCAGTTGATTATTTAGGATTTTATGGTGCAATAAGTTTATTTTCATATTTTCGGACGAAACAGCTGTTTGAAACTATAAATTATTTTTAGGGGTACTTCGAGGTCGAATTTTGGTAAACAATTTTCACAGTAGGTTAATATGAATATTTAGGAATTTTTAGTGCTATGTTTATGATTCACTTTTTCGGAGTGAATAGTAACCTCGGTAAGCGCACCAATTGCAGTGTTTCAAAATCACAATGTGGAATGTCCAAATTAGATTAGAGAAGTTTTATTTGGACCCTTGGCAAGATCTTAGTCACACTTAGTGAATAATATTAGACACTTGGCACCATGAGGAACGTTTGTTGGATTTGAAGGAATCAAGTTGTGAGATCATGCTACCTAAGCAAACTTTGATTCATCTGATCAACCAAATTGTGCCAGACCAAAGAGGTTTTCAATCCTAGTGAAACCCTAAATGGTGGGAATCCAATTGAAAGCCCAAAAGCATGGTTGAAATCGAAACCCTAAACGGTTTCCCCAAACCCTAAAGTTGGCTTTCAAACCCTTTCTAATCTGATTTCTAACATTGTGTTTAATCACTTGATTAAATCACTTCCACATGCTATTGATCCTTCAAATTTGTGTTAGAATATCATTATCCAACCTTGTTAATCTTGAAAAATTGATTGGGCCAAGTGATATTGGATTTGGGCTTGATAACAACCCAAACCCTCTTTAAACCCCAAAATTAAGGCCCACGAAATTGGTCAGCTAAGTTTTGTACCCCCACTTGGCTGGCCAGATATTTACAAAGAAGGGCCTAGAAGCTTCTAGAAGTACAAAGCTAAAGGGGCCACCTCACTCTTTCACTCTTACACTCTACCTTGAGAAAAGATCTTAGACTGATTTTTATGAGAAGAAAAGGGAATCGACCAACTGGAAACAGTCGACTAAGCGACGGTGCGACATAGATGGTAGTACAGTAGTTACTTAAGATTACAACTTGTATTTGTGGAGTTCAATCTCCAGCACTCTTTTGATCACAACCATATGGACTATTATTGCGATCTTAGTTGTTTAGTATGTCGTTAAGTATGGAGTATATTTTAAGTATTTGGGATATTTTAGTTTGGTGCATAGTATTGCTAAAAAAAAAAAAAAAATTATCCCCTGCGAAAATTTCATAATGCTAGATGCATGTTAGGAATATTGCATCTTATATGTCATGAATGGGGGCAGGTAACCTTGTGTTGCATGTCTCGACGCTTCAAATGTCCGTCTGATCCCAAGCGGAATTTGGGAGCGTCACAGTTAGGGTTAGCGAATCTAAGTAGATTTCGATTCTGCCCGTGGTCGTGAGTTGTGGAATCCATATACAAGGAATACATATTGGGTGCACTACCAGCATGTATGACCTGGCAATGCAATATGCCCATAACATAGGTACTGTCTTCATATAATAACATAGGCCGTTACATATCTTATCATTCATACTTCATTATAATCATACTTGCATACTTGTCATATCATAGATTTCAAAAGAAATCACATGTATACTTTTCATATATTGTCATATCATATCACAGATTTCAAATGAAATCGCACTCTTTCATAAATTTTTGTGATATATGTTTCCTCACCTAAAATCAAGATTTTTCATAAATATAAACTTTCACATAAAATCATGCATGGCTTTCATAAATTATCTTAATGCATAACTCTTTTCATAAAATCATGAGTGTTCATAAATAATTTAATGCATAATTTTTCATGTAAAATCATGGATTTTCATAATTTTATCATGTCTTGGGTACGTAAAAAGAGGTTTCCAATGAAGGGCATACATGCATAATATTTTTATAAAAGACAAGCAGTTTACAGTACATACGTGTAAGAGTATGATCATGTTACTTACCTTGTAGCACTAATCCACTATTTTCGACACGTAATTGGTTGCCTAAAAACTAAACACATAATTTGCATAAATTTCTAATTATACATGTGATTTTATTTAAAACCTAAACTACTAAAATAGTCTATATTTCCTAAACCTAGATTCTTCCTAACACTAAAATATTCTCACCTGATAATCCTAAATAGGCATGGGTATTTTTGGGAAAACAACATACTGGGCATGGGCATTTTGGAAAAGATATAAAAATGGCATTTTTGTAATCTCACCAATATCTGCACTTACTAAACTAAAACCTAAAAGCAACTTAATATGTTTTGCAGAGAAACAGAAGGCTCAGGAGAGAGAGAAACATGCGATACTCACCAAGAGGAAGCGACACGGTACGGCAGCTCGTGGCTGCGAGCGGTGGCAACTCCGGCGAGTGGGAGACTATGCAACTAAGAGAGAGGGAATTATGAGAGAGAGAGATGAAAAGTGAGAGAGAGTTTACGGGAGAACAAGAAAATGCCGAGTGGCTATGCATGGAGAGGGTCGACGTGAACTTACAGAGCGAGGGTGGCGGGTTGTGGTATCGTGAGGTGTCAGGTGGCCCTCTCTGTGTAGTGTGGTGAAGACGTGTAGGGAGTTGGTGTCGTGGGGTGGCTGGGCTGTGGCTCACAGTGGGGAGAAAAATCCCCTGTTTTTCGATGGTGAAAATAGAGTCTGTTCGTGTGTTTGGAGGTGGATAAAACCGAGACTCTCTTGGTGACGAACTTGCAGGTTGTGTGGTTTCTCTGGTGCCGAGGTGAAAGGCAGCGGGAGGAATAGGCTCATAATGGAGGGAGGTTGTGTGCTTGTAGCTTACGGGGTGTGGTGGTTCCGTCGAGGTAAGTGGTCTAGTTTATGTGGTAGTTCACGACAAGGGTAACGGTTGCTAGTGCAAAACCATGGAGCTGTTGCGGCAACCCTAGCGCTAGGTTGAAGATATTTATGTCTATCATGTACGAGTTCTATATATAGACCAATGAAAACCCTAGTGAAGAAGAAGAAGACAGGTACGTGCATGGGAGTGGAACTAGAAGAAAATCCGGTAGGTAGGAATTTTATTATAAAAAGGAAATAAGAATGATAATAGTGTTTGGACTCTAACTCTCATGAGCTTGGAGAAAAAAGTAATAATAATAATGATGGAGCCTTAATTCTAGGTTCAATTGAAAAAATAATCTATCCAATAAATTCTTTTATGGGTTTTAACTCATTTATTAAACCTAATAAAATTATCCAAGATTTATCCCTAATAATATAGGATTAGGTTGTTACACTATCCTTCCAGGATCAAAGGCTATAAGCTACTTGATCTTGAAACAAGGACAACCTTTATCTCTCGGGATGTTGTGTTCCATTAATCCATTTTTCCTTTTCACACATCCTCTTCTCATACTCCCTTTAACTCTGACTCTACTACCTTTGTTTTCACTTAACCCTTACCCGACATCCTTAATTTTCCTTCATCTTTCACTCACTCTAACTTTGCACCTTCTATAGATTTTTCTTCACCTTCTGCAGACTTTTCTTCTTTTTCTTCTTCACCCATTGCTACTACTCCTGCTTCTCCCTCTTCTTTGGTCCCTTCTTCTCCCATCTTTGCTACTCTTGGACAACCCTCTATTCCTCCTCTTCGCAGGTCCACTTGAGAGAGAAGGGCACCTCAGTACATGCATGGTTTCCACTGTCAACAGGCCTCACTCCTTGCACCAACCCAATCTTTGGCCAAGTCTTCCTCTATAGCAGCACGTAAAGCTTGTTCTTGACTAATTCCCTATCATATCAGAATTTTACCCCTTCTTTTTATGTTTTTTCTTCCTCTGTCTCTACTTTTTTCAAGCCAAGTACCTATTAGTAAGCAGTGAGAGATCTCGGCTACTGTCAAGCAATGGAAACTAAGCTGCAGGCCTTAGAACAAAACAACACTTGGATTATCATTGACCTTCCTTCGAGCAATAAAGTTATTGACTACAAATATATGTACAAAGTCAAATTCAACTCCGATGGGACAGTTGAGAAGTTGAAAGCCAGGATTGTAGCGAAAAGATTTACACAACAAGAAGGCATAGACTACACAAAAACTTTTTCTCCTGTGGCCAAGTTCGTGATAGTTCGGGTTTTTTTGACTAGTAGTAGTACAAGGATGACATCTTCACCAATTTGATATAAACAAAGCATTTCTCCATGGAGATTTGAAAGAGGAGATTTACATGAGCAAACCCTCAGGATACAACAAAGGCGGACCTCACCAAGTCTGCAAATTGCTTAAGAGCCTCTATGGCCTTAAGCAGGCCTCTAGACATTGGTACTCAAAATTCTTCTCATCTCTCCCTGAATTTGGTTTTGAGCAAACCAAAGCCGACTATAGTCTTTTCACTAAACTAGATGGTAATTCCTTTACTGCCCTTCTAGTATATGTTGATGATATTATCATGGCTAGCACCTGTCAATATTTAATTGATTCTCTTAAGGATTTCCTGAATCATATGTTTAAAATCAAAGACCTTGGCTGCTTGCAATTTTTCCTTGGCTTGGAGGTTGCTAGATACTCTCAAGGGATCCACCTATGTCAAAGGAAGTATTCTTTGGACATCTTAGCTAACTGAGGTACACTCGGCAGTAAGCCCATTAGACTGCCTCTAGATCAAAACTTCAAAATCAACAAGGATTCGGGTGATCCCCTTCTAGATCTAAGTGTCTATCGCAAGCTGATTGGTCCTTTGTTGTATCTCACTATCACTAGACCTGACATCTGCTATGCTATTCAACTTTTGAGCCAATTTATCGATTGGCCTACCACCACTCATAACAACTGTTGCTCACAAGGTTCTTTGGTATATCAAAGCAGCCCCTGGACAGGGCATTCTCTTGTCTTCTACATCTTAGTTGCAACTCAAAGCCTATTGCGATTCTGATTGGGCCTTTTGTCCTGATACCCGTTGATTTGTTACCGGCTATTGCATCTTCCTTGGCAACTCCCTTGTTTCTTGGAAATCCAATAAATAATATGTGGTCTCTCGTTCCTCAGCTGAAGTTGGGTATCGATCCATGGCAGCAACTTGTTCTTAGCTCACCTAACTCTGCTACTTGCTCACTAATTTGAGAATCTCACAACCCCACGCTGCTCTCCTCTACTATGACAACCAGGCAGCCCTTCACATCGTTGTCAATCCTGTTTTCCACGAACACACTAAGCACATTGAGTTTGATTGTCACCTGATCAGAGATAAGATTCAAGAATGTCGCATCGCCACAGCTCATGTTGCTTCACAATCTCAGCTAGCAGACATTTTTACCAAGGCTTTACCCTCTTATCTCCTTCTCTCACACTTATCTAAAATGGGAATAGTGAATCTCTATTCCATCTTGGGGGGGGCTATTACACAATGAAGATGAAGCTAAAGCTGCAGGTCATTCATCTTCTGGTGTTAGTCACACAATAACTACCAGTCGTCTAGTAGAACATCGACGAGCAAAATTGAAATGTGGGAAATGATGACTTTTCTACTATTTTTGTTTTACTTGTATTTTGAATTCATTATTCTTTATTCTTGGTACATATTTTTTATTGCTTAGCTGGTTGCTACTTGATATAGATCCAATTAGTTGTTAGACAGTCACAGAGTGTATATGAGGCCTCTTTCCATTCTTTTGTAATTGATTATTCATTCAGTGATATATACAGTTTTTCCTCCATGCATCATGCTCTCTGAATCTCTATACCTTCTTCCTGAAATTGTGGGAATTCTTACATCTTCTATGGTCACCAAAATTGGTAAGTTGAAGCCATCTACAAGATTGGCATCGCAAAATCCTTTCCCACCATTCTCTGCTAGCTATGTTGATTTTCATCAAAGACACGGGCGTGGATGCTTTGGATGCTAACTCAAACTCTATTGTTGATAGTTGACGTTTCTTCGTGAAAGCAATTCTAGCAGATTGAGCAGTACTTGCATGCATATCCAACACAGAAAGCCAACATATCCATGAGTCTGGAAAAATAAATGCTTGATGACAAAATAAAAGCAATATTTTTGTTCATGCTAAAATGATCATCATCCTTGAGAAGGCCAAGACAAGGCACAGGTTTCAACGCATCTGGCTTGGAAGATAGACATGGCAAAATCTGAGATTTCTCAAGAATTACAGATGGTGGTAAAAGAAGATTTTCATGTTTTTGAATAATTTCAAGAGTTTTTGAAATTTTTTCCGATCAATATATTTATTTATTTGAGATTTTTCAAAGCCCATTATCCTCACATTGTATTCTGTCTACGGAGAACTCAAAAGCCTTTTTTTGTTTTTCTGATACAAACACTGATAAGATGTCGTCACAATTTAGAAAAGAGTGATAAACATATGACAATTAAGCTATTCCCAAAGGAAAATTAAGTTAAGCTTGCGAACCCAAATCTGGGATCTTTCAAGCCAAGATATAGAAAAATGTTCAAATCTTTCATAATTTCTTTCACCTTTTTTTTTATTATTTTTTTTTAAATTATTGCAATTAAAATAGGAGAGAATTGGCGTTCATGATATCCTTTGTGGCTTTAACTTTTTCGAAATTAGTATCTCTGGCTTAGAAAATTTAGAAAATAACCTATTAGTTATTGTTAAATTGGTCGTATTGTTTTTCTTAAAATTAATTACTTTTTTAAATTTTTATTTTTACTAACTTTTTAATATTTTTTAAGTTTTTATTGATGTTTTAAAAAGTTTTATTGTTTTCTTACAATTCATGCTAACCTTGCATTAATTTTAAAACGCTTTTTTTTTTTTTTAAGCAAATTTTCAAAACTCTTAAATGTTGATTGTACATATTATTCCACGTGTCCTTTTCAGACCGGTGCGTAAGTACTGTAAGTCAAAGTCCATGTGAGCCTTTCCACAAGGAGAGTACTGGAATCCTGACAAAGGGCCGCATTAGAAACTTCAAGATAGCCATAAATACAAGTAATGGTACGTTAGAGCATCCTAATCTCGAATAAATGAAGAGGTTGAATAAAATTTTTATAATTAATGTAAAAAATATTTTATAGATAAATTTAAAATAATTTAAATTATTTTTATAGTGATTGATTAAAGATAAAAAATTACAATTGATTTATCAAATATTAAAATATTTATTTTTCACTCTAAACAAATATTAAAATATTAATTTCTCACTCTAAATAAAAATTCTATTTGGTTTGTAATTAATAAATTTAGATAAAATTTTATATGAGTTTAATAAAATATTTTTTGTTATTAGCATTAAATGAATTTTGAAAATATGATTTTTTAATATTAATTTAATTAGAATATAATTGTTATTAACATTTAATTGGTAAAGCTACAAAATGTGATAAAAATAAATTAAATAAAAAAATTATTAAATTAATAATATTTTATTATCATATAGAAAGTGAATAGATAATCCAATGTGGGGATTAAATTTAAGTGGAATAGGCAAATGTAAAAAAATGTAATATTCGCTAAATTTTGAAGATGGATTTGGCAAAACCAATGAGGATGCTCTTAGAGTTTATAAGATTTGTACAATTTTTTTTTTTTAATAGAAGTATAGTTTATTATTAAAAAATTAAAAAAATTTATTTTTTTAAAAGAATTGTGCGGTGTTTACGCACTTCACGACTATAAATAACATTTCTTATTCTTAAATGCTATGTACCAATTTTGAAAAAGTGAAACTGCAGACTTGAAAAGTAATTTTCACTTAAAACAATTTCTTTCAATTTAGGTTAGGTTAGGTTTGAATAGTGAGTTGAAATAAAAGTTGAAAGTTGAATAAAATATTATTAGAATATTATTTTTTAATATTATTATTATTTTATGATTTGAAAAAATTGAATTGTTTATTGTATTTTATATAGAAATTTGTGAAAGTTTTAATGATGATATAAGATAGATTGAAAGTGTTTTTCAATCCAAACTCAGACTTAGTTAACAACCATTTGTAATTTTGTATCAGTGTGCGACGAATATATCTGTGTGCATGCGGGCGCGCATCTTTGCTCACAAATAATTAAAAAAAAAACCAATTTTGAGCCAGTCATTTGGCCTGTAAACCATGAAAGCCAATGTTGCATCAAGTCATGTTGTATGTGAACCTTTAAATGTAAGAATGATAGAAACGGGCTCGTGCTATGGGTTAATTTTGATCAATGCAAACATAGAGATTCTGGTGAAGATGGAGTACGTTGCTGCATACAGACCAAAATCACAAAAAATTTATATAATTTTCCCATTTATTTATGAATTTTCTATATATAGTAATTCATTATTATTTGTTACATAATCGATTATTGTTATAATTATTATAAAGAGAAGCTCAGAACGCATGTAATATGCATACATGCATAATTCTTGATCATCTCATCTCATGATCAAGTACTTCAAGGGCAGAAAGTGATAACGTAATTAGGTGCACCGGAGCAGGTGAAGGTGCTGTTCACATCATCATAAGCGTAGCTATAAGCTTGAGGGCACTGGTTCTCGAAGATCAAGGAATAGTTCGTTGGAGGACATGTTTCTGGAGTGCTGAAATCGCCAGTGCAACAGTATTGTGGCTGATTTAATGCTGTGCATGCGCTCTTGCATGCGATCACGCTCCCATCGGCGGCTTTCAGTTGCAGCTCTGCTGGGCAAACCGCGTTCACATTGGCCGGACAACTGGAGGTCTGGCAATCACCGTTCCCACCTTCTGTGCTCACTGAAACAGGCAGGTTGAAGCCGTCGACAAGGCTAACATCGTAAAAGTCTTGCCCACTATTTGCTGCTATGTTAATTTCTACCAAAGATGCCGGCGGGATCGCACCATTACCATTGCATGCAACCTGTCCAGAGGCGCAATCCCCAGTAGCGCAAGAGAACCTTCCTGAGGTGTCCGTGGTGCAACCAGTTCGTGCCCAAAAACGGCCTATCCATGGAGCTTGGGCATCCAGTGATGTAGAAGCTCCAGATGCTAACTCAAATCCTGTTGTTGATAGTTGAGGTTTCTGATCAGCGGTTAGGGTTCCTGGCCAAACTGTATTGGGACACTTGTTTGTGAAAGTTATTCTAGCGGATTGAGCACCTGCAATATTCATATATATGCAACATCAAACAAAATAATTCCTTGTCACCATGGATATATGTCGATAATGAAAGCCAAACATGCATTCGATCGTAAATGAATTCAATCTCTGCAAATGAATTCGATCGTAAATCACACTTGCATGCTTATCACCATGATACATGTGCATATATGACATAGTACTTATATATGTAATCAACAAATTTTGGTAGGCATGTCATTTTATGATAGGATAAGTATACCACATGTGTGTTCTTCGACAGTAACTAATAAGTATTCATCATAAGCCTAGATAGGACAAGTACCATACGAGAGAGAAAGAGAGATTGTTCAATACAACAAAAAAAAAAGAAAAAAGAAAAAAGAGAGATTAAAATGTGATCATACATATATCTAAAATACATATATATATATATATATAATCCATTTTCCAATAGCTAAAGCGTTGAAGAAATTTATCATGAGACATACCAGACAGAAAAAGGGAGGCCAAGGCAAGGCAGGAGATCATGAGTGAAAGGGTCTTCATGATTGATGGATAGATAGGCGAAGTAATTAATTTGATGATCTCAATGTATATAATATATATGCAGAGATGGGCCGGTGTGGTAGTACTACTGCTACGTACTACGTTATTGGTGCTATATATACACACATATATAGGGAGGTTCGCTCATACACGGAAGACACAGTTTTCTTCGTTTAGGCCGAGTAGCATACTTAGGTCCGGCCTATCGGACAAGAACTAAAAGAGAAATTCCACCCAAACAAATTCACGTTTGTCAATGTTTTAGTGTTATGGCTCACCGTGTCTAATTTTCAACCAGTAATATTATTGCGTGACAAGTACTCATTACAAGAAAAATGACATTTGTGATCATTCTTTTACAACGAAAATGACTATTTGCGACGAAAACAGACTCATTTTAATTGGAAATAATAATTTCGCTAGAAATAACTAATCACAAATAAGCAATTTTCTTGTAGTGACTTTATACTGCAGAAAAGTAAAAGCTTTGAGTTAATTTTGGAGACAAGTCAAACTGCACACCTTCTTGGTCTTGTAATCTATGGAATGGGCAAAATTCATAGTCTTATAACTTATTTATTTATTGCATCGCATGAATTTTCTTCCATACAGTAATTAATTTATATGGCTGTAACATGACCACCTAGCTAGTCCATATATAATCGCCTCAAAATAAATTATTCCTTCTAGATTGGTCAAGAAACCGTATGCAAGTTTCCTTAATTAATATTGACTAAGTTGGCTTGCATCTTCTTCCACCTTAATTATCGGAATTCGAACGAATAATAAGTGGTCTAAGTGAAGAAGGAATTATCCCTTTTCGGGCACTGTGAAAACGCCACAATAAGTCATAAAATCGTTGCAAATGATTTATTCCAACGCTTTTTTCCTCGCTGCACAATGGTTGCCAAAAATTGGATGGAATTTCTTTTTACCATCGATTTCTCATTAGCATCGCTAATAATAATTTTAGCGATGCCAACCATGTTGACGCAAAAATTGATAATTTTTCGTTGCAAACAATGTGCCACATATATATAGACTAATGGAAATGCTCTATCTTGACATTATATAGTCGCTGCAAATATGAAACTTTCTCCGCTATTGAATATGTGGTAGTGCGTCCATCACAAAATCGTCAGCACTTTATTCCATTTTTGTCGACCAAATTTGACGTAATAGGCTACTAAAAGCGCCGCTACATGTTTTCAATATTTCCAATGCTAATGTGATTGGTTGCAAAAGAAGTATATTTGACATGTTTTTGATCGCCAAGAAATGGTTCACTTACATGCAATAGGCTGCCTGAGCATTAGAATTAGACTCATCAAATTTATCTTCAAATTTTAATAAAAAGTACATATTTTCCATATATCTAAAACCTCATTCTCCATAACTCCATATTGAATTAGCCATTGAATTCATTAAAATAATAATATAATATTATTTTTCATATTTTATAATTACACTAATCATATATTAATGAATAATTTAATTTGATTCTTACATTATTATTACAAGACGGTTGGAGATTACACTAATCATATTTTATAATTACACTAATCATATGTTAATTAATAATTTAATTTGATTCTTACATTATTATTACAAGACAGTTGGAGATTAAACGTGAATAAAAAAAGACCGTTGGAGATTAAAAGTGAATAAAATTAGATTTGATGAGTGAACAGTAGCCCTTCAAATATGAAGAAACACATCTATATATTGTAACTCAAAACTTCTCATTTATCTCTTTAGCTAATCCAATGCAGCTCTCTTTTAATGAAATATATAATATTTTATATTTGGCTAAGTTTTTTATGAAGCCAATGCCAATGCTACCCAGCAATTTTATAAAATCGTTGCAAATAATGTTTACATCATGAACTGAAATACGCATTATTGGAGATGAAATACATATACTCATTGTTGGAATAATTAGAGGTCCAATGGTTAACACACCCTAAATGGAAAACTATTGCAAATTGCATCCAACTATACTTTTTTTTTTTTGTTGGAAATAGACTTCATTCGTTTATGAAAGCGAAGTTATAGTTGTGACTGATACATACAAGGAAAAAACCCAGATTACAAGCCAACTACTCACGAGATCACACTTTGCCTAAAACAGAGATTTTAAACCCCACCCTCCAGAGGAGGAGAGGACTTTCACTCTATGGCCGAATGTCCAATAGACTATTTCTTTTTTATTATTAACCTAAAACAAAGGAAATAATAGAAAATATAAATGATACATGATACATGAGAAAATAACGAAATACAGCTTGGAAAACTATAGATCCACATTTTCAACCTTAGAGGAAATAAAAAAAGCCAACACAAAGACAGTGCTGGCGCATGAGGGACACGCGCCACCCTGGAAGTTCAGCGAACAGTCGAGTCTGAAGAAACCGATGTCCCTGGTCCCAAAAATGTCATGCATGTCGATGATAGAGCTCCCATTGTAGTGGTGCGTGGATGTCACGTGTGCACTTTGGACCATGTGTGTGGCTAACACGCCGCTCTATTCGACGAGATTCTTCGCTCGTCTGAAGGATTGGTGCCTTGGAAATCTTGCAGTAGGGCAAATTGTGGTCATCGAGCTCCGA
The DNA here is from genome assembly GCF_001411555.2 of Juglans regia. Lineage (NCBI taxonomy): Eukaryota > Viridiplantae > Streptophyta > Magnoliopsida > Fagales > Juglandaceae > Juglans > Juglans regia. The sequence goes on along the minus strand of NC_049906.1, from coordinate 26,899,929 downwards.
AGAACAACAGATTGGCATTTCACCCTACTTTGAATGTGCATTAAGCAACCTTACAAATTAATTACCATAATATGGACAAAGGATTTATGCAATATTGCATGTATCCTTTAATTGTGACCCACTTATATTGACTACTCCTATCTTGAATATAAACATTCTAATATCACAATCTCATCTGATAAGAAATATTACCAAATTATCCTAAATAAGATTCTCTTGTGCTAAACATGAACATTCATTCATAAACTGTTAAGAATCCTTGATCAGTTTTCCAGGAATTGATCAAGGATTTTTAAATATTACATTCCAAATCTCAGATTTACAAACTTAAATCTCAGGCCTTAGGAAATTCCAAATGTAATACAATATTAACATAATCAACTGAATCCAAAATGGTCCATAAAACTTATAGGCAGCAATATCCACTAGCTTGGCAGGACTGGGTGAGACAGGATCAAATCATTTCACACGCACGGTAGTACTCCACTTCACAATTTATCTACCACCATGAAATTATTCATGTTGAATTGTATCCCAACAAAAAACTGCCCATTGAAACAGAGCCATCTCTAACATGCATCCAGGTTCAACATCCCTGAACCTTCATCCAGTCCTCACACATACATTTTGGTCCATCCTCATTTAGAGATGAGATGAGTTGATATTAGAATATATATATATATATACTTTTTAAAAATACTTTTTCAAAAACTTTGAATGTTCGGACAGTCGAACAAACCTATAGTATATCTAAATCCCAAGAAAAATGTTTTCTCTTCAAAGAAACAGATATTCTTAAATATCAAAACATGGGATATAAATATATTCACATAGGTTCTGTTCAAGTTGCTGCTAAGCCTTTAACAAGGTTAGGCATCAACGCCTCTGTTCTTTTCTGTTTAAGAGATGGCAGATTCCTCAAATTTGAGGATAGCATTCTCGGAATGATTCAGTCCTATCTTTCAGAAGGACCAGTTCATTTTGATTGTTTTCCTAATCTGACTTTGTCTTTAACAGACAAACATATTTTAAAGTGTTTAACTTTGAACATTTTAACCTCTGGTTATCAAATGCTTGAAGGAAGCAAACCACTTACTTTGATTTTTCGGATCTATTATCGTCTTTTAAAAACGAATTTAGATCCAAAAGCTATTGTAAAACCTTCTGGGAAAAATACTTTACTGATCCAGAGTACTTCCCCAGATGTTGATATCAAAGTTCCAAAAAGGATTTATTGGGAAGACATAACCCTTCACACTGAATGGACTTTGGAACAAGAAATTCCTCCTCCTCCTAAAAATATTGTCCCTGATGCTAATGCTGACATCATCCAACAATATTTAGATGGAACTGTTAAAATTTCTTTTAATAGACCTGAAGCCTCAAGCAAAAGAAGAAATTCTTTTTCTGGCTCTAGATCTAGTTTTGATTCCGTCCGGAACAATCCAAGGAATAACCCAAATCTTAACCAATTCCTTGAGGATTCTGTACGAACGGTTCAACCTGTTAAACCTGCTTTAAAACTGAAAGGACTCTCCACGACCTCTCAAGTTACTTCTGCTTTTTATACTGCACAAGGAGCTGAATCTTCCAAAGATCAAAACATAAATGATGAAGCTGACAAAGAAGAAAACTCTTCTATGTCACCAACAGCTTCAGATATGCAAGCCCCTGTTGCACATGTACATCATAGTTTAACTGTTTTAAACAAACCTTTTAAACTTGATTTAGTCGAACTTTTTAATGAATTTGCTTTACCTGAAAATAAGCAAAGGCGAAAAGCCTATTTTGCAAAATTTTCTGATTTAGAAAAGCAACGTGTTAAACGCAAATGGAAAGAAGAGATGAATAGGCTCCAACAGCATATTTCTCTTCTAGACTTTGCTGAAAATATTTATGTTCCAAGAAATACTTTAAATGTTGTTAAAAATGATTTTGTCAAGGAAGAAGGCAAGACTGTCATACAAGCCAGTCATCCGCCTTTGGAGACAATACTGATTCCCTTTAAATGATCAGAAGTAGTTGCTTCTCCTTTTAAAATCCCTGAATCTGTTTCCAGAGATCCTGAGAAAGACAAGGTTTTGAAAGAAACAAAAAAGATTGTTCATCAAAATAATTTTGTAAACCTTGCTCTCCACTCGATCGGACAACAGTTAGATAGGATTGAAGAAAAGGTTGAGAAGCCAGTTTTTACTTCAAATCCTGTTTTTAAAAATGATTATCATTTGGTTTTTCCTAAAGATCAGCCAAAGAAAAAGATTGAAAAACCACTGATCATCCTACCAGAAGAAAGGCCAAAAATTGATTTAAAAACTCCTCGGGCCAAAACTTTGGAAAAGATAGATCAAATGATAGCTGATCTCAAGAAAGAACAACCTTCTACCAGTGCTTTAAATAGCAATGGTAAGGAAGCTGTTCTTGTTGAAACCACAGACGAATCATCGTCAGACGATGATTTCTCTGAAGAAAAGGATATTGATTCAATTGAAAGGAATTTTCAAGATAATTTTAAACCTGAAATAGCCAGATTCTCTTCAAAAGGACCCAAACCAATGAGTCTGACGAAGAACTGGTATTCGAGGCCTACTCTCCCTGATTTACAGTTTGAAGAAAAGGTTTTTCAAAACCAATCATCTTATTCTGCTGACAAAGTTTACGAATGGAATATTGATGGTTTCTCTGAACAAGAAATCCTTAATACCATGAGTAAAATGTCTTTGGTGGCAAGTGCTTATGTTAACAACAATATCAGGCAGCCTGATATTGTAATTATTTTGACTCAAGGATTTTCAGGTCTTTTAAAACATTGGTGGGACAAACATCTAACCAATGAAACCAAGGAAACCATTCAGAACGCTGTTAGGCGTAATGAAGAAGGGTTACTAATTTTTTATGAAACTATTGGGATGACACATCCTGATGGTGTTAATACTTTGATTTATACCATTTTAAAACACTTTATTGGAACTCCATCCAACATAACTAGTCGTGTAAGTGACCAGTTAAATAATCTTCGATGTCATCAGATGTCAGATTATAGATGGTACCAAGATGTTTTTATTTCTCGAGTAATGCTTCGTGACGACAGTCAAAAGCCTTACTGGAAAGAGAAATTTATTGATGGATTACCTCGATTGTTTGCTTATAAAGTAAAGGAAGAACTTACTGATACCTCTGGATTACGAAAATTACACCTATGGTGATATTTTCAGTGTAATGATCAAAGAATGCTTCGTGAACAGATGAGAAATAGTAAGAAAGCCAAATATGAAATGAGAACTTTTTGTGAACAATTTGGCCTTCCTAGTATTGCTCCATCTAAGAGAAAGCATAAAATTTCTAAACCTCATGGTGGTTCTAGGAGAAAACCCCGTGATGAATTTTATAAGAAAACTTATAAAAAACCTTTTTCTAAATCATTTCCTAAGAAAAAGAATTTCAAAAATTCCAAAGAATTTTCTCAAGGAAAATGTTTTAATTGTGGCAAGACTGGACATTTTGCAGATAAATGTCCCAAGAAAGCCCAAAAAATTAAGAAGAAGCTTAATCAATTGGACATTGGTAACCATGATAAAGAAGAACTATTTCGACTCCTAGAAATAAACTCGTCTTCATCATCGGATACCCTTGAGCTCAGTTCTAGTGATTCCGAATATCACTCTGATACTGAGACCCTTGAGCCTTCTGATCCAAAGCTGGGTTGCAACTGTAATTCTACTTGTTATAAGCCTTCTAGTAAGACAATTAATGTCTTAACTAAAGCTGAGGAACAAGAAAATCTTTTGCTAACCCTCATTTCCCAAATTACCAATCCTGAGCTTCAAGAAGAATATCTTCTAAAGCTGAAGAAGATGATGGTTCGTCAAGAACCAGAAACTTCTAGACAAAGGATTAATTTTCAAGAAACCCTGGAAAGATTTCAAAAGAAAAAACCCAAGGATATTTCTACTTCTGATTTACAACATGAAATAAATTCTGTTAAAAAAGAACTTGTTGAACTCAGATCTGAAGTTAACAACCTCAAATCTGAAAATGACGTTTTAAAACAAGAATTTTTATTATTCAAAATTGATAAACAACTTGATCAAGACATTCCATCAGATAATGAGCAAACAGATGAGGCTAGTTCCAGTCAACATGAGAATAACTAGATTTGTTTGATTAGACACACTATTCCTCCAAAATGGTTTTCACGAGTTACTATTGTTATCTCTCATGATTTCCAATTTCCTGTTGTTGCTATGATTGATTCCGGATCAGACCTGAATTGTATTCAGGAAGGACTCATCCCTAGCAAATATTTTGAAAAATCTACAGAAAGATTATTCTTGGCAAATGGATCAAAGATGACCATTAATTATGAGCTCAATAATGCTCATGTTTGCCAGAATAATATTTGTTTTCGGATTCCTTCTGTTTTAGTCAAAAACATGTCTGACAAAGTGATTTTGGGAATCCCTTTTATTTCTTCTTTATATCCTTTCATGACTGAAAAAGACGGTATCACTACCGACCCTTTCGGTCAAAAGGTAAAATTTCACTTTGCTTCCCGTCTTGAAATTGATACGGATAAGAGCAATAAATCTTTACTTTTAGCAAAAGAAAAACATTTGAATTTCCTCCAACAGGAAATTAAATACAAAAAGATTTCTGAACAATTATCCTCTTCTCTATTGATTTCAAAAATTGATGATTTTAACAAACATCTAGTAACAGATGTTTGTTCTGATTTACCTAATGCTTTCTGGTATAGGAAGAAACACATAATTTATCTCCCATACATTAAAGGTTTTGATGAAAAAGATATTCCAACAAAAGCCACCTCTGTTCAAATGAACAGACAAACTTTGGAATATTGTCAAAAAGAAATTTCTGATCTTCGTAAAAAGGGCATTATTAGAGATAGCAAGTCCCCCTGGTCTTGCTCTGCCTTTTATGTCCAGAAAAATGCTGAACTAGAAATAGGAACTCCTCGTCTAGTTATTAATTACAAACCCTTGAATAAAGTCTTAGAATGGATTAGGTACCCTATTCCTAATAAGAATGACTTAATTCATAGGTTAAGCGATGCGGTAGTCTTCTCCAAGTTTGACCTTAAATCTGGGTTTTGGCAAATCCAAATAGCCGAGTCAGATAGGTATAAGACTGCTTTTGTTACCCCCTTTGGTCACTTTGAGTGGAATGTGATGCCTTTTGGTCTCAAAAATACTCCTAGTGAATTCTAAAAAATCATGAACGACATTTTCAATTCGTTCTCTACTTTCACCCTTGTCTACATAGACGATGTTCTTGTTTTTCCCAAATCTATTGATGAACACTGGAAACACTTGCATTCGTTTCTTGACATCATTAGACATAATGGTCTTGTTGTTTCAGCAACAAAAATTAAATTATTCCAAACCAAGATTAGATTCCTTGGTTATGATATTTCCGAAGGCAAAATCAGGCCCATCCAAAGAGCCATTGAATTTGCTGACAAATTTCCTGATGTCATCACTGACAAAAAACAATTGCAGAGGTTCTTAGGATCTCTCAATTATGTTGCTGACTTCTACAAGGATATGAGGAAACAGTGTCGTCCTTTGTTCAAACGACTCCTTTCCAATCCTCCTCCTTGGACAGAAGTTCATACTAATCTAGTAAGGAAGATCAAAGCACATGTCAAAACTCTCTCGTGCCTTGGTATCCCTACTTCTAATTCTTTCAAAATTGTTCAAACAGATGCCTCTGACATTGGTTATGGTGGCATTCTGAAACAATGTGTTTCACCAGGTTCCTCTGAACAAATTGTTCGCTTCCATTCTGGAACTTGGAATTCTACACAAGAAAAATATAGTACTATTAAAAAAGAAATTTTGGCAATAGTGTTATGTATTTCTAAATTTCAATCTGATTTACTTAATCAAAAGTTTTTGGTTCGAATTGATTGCATGAGTGCTAAATTTGTTTTAGAAAAAGATGTTAAAAACATTGCATCAAAACATATTTTTGCACGCTGGCAAGCTATTTTAAGTATTTTTGACTTTGATATCGAATATATCAAAGGATCTCAAAATTCTATTCCTGATTTTCTTACCTGTGAATTCTTGCAGAAATCCCCAAGATGAGCAAGAAAAAAGGAAAAGAAAAACAAACTGCTCCCCCTCCACCCATTCCTGATAAGAAAAATATCAAGAATGAAACTGCTTCAACCCCTGCTTCAAATAGTTTGCAAATTGCCAACAGGTTTACCCCTCTTGGTAAAATAATTCAACCACCTACTTTTGCTTCAACACTTGTTAGTAGTTTTGACCCCTATGCCAAGGCAATTGCGTCCAAAACTACTTCTACTTCTGTTACCCAGCATTTCCTCCCAAAAGGAAAAGCTGTGTACATCAAAAAAGCACACCCTACTCACCTATTTTACATTGAACCGAATAGATCTGCCCAGACAGATCCATTCAAAATTGCTTCTTCCTATTTTCCCTCAGAATTTCACTGGATTCCTGAAGATTCCTCCAAGAATCTCCAGTATTATTCCAGCATTCTAATCCATACTGATTCAATTATCATAAAACCAATTTATGATAAAACTGACCCCAAAAAATTGATTTTTCACAGTGCCTACATTCTCCATGTCATTAATGAGGAAGAATGGGGAACAAACCCATCCACTCCTAAAAGACTGGCCAAAACAGACACTGCTTTTAATTACCATGACCAATTTTTGATGAAACTATTGGGATGGCACACCCTACACCTGATGAGCTCATCCGAGCTTTCAAAGCTTATTCTGCTCTAGCAAATCCAAAAATTGATCGGCATATGCAAAAATTTCCCTACATTCTCCATTTCTGCCAACGATACAAAGTACCCTGGATAATGAAATGGAATTATGAACGACATGCTGATATCTTGGTTCGCTATTGCTGCACTAAATGGTGGGATAGGTTTTCCTATACCCAACAGATAATTGAACTTGTAATTAGAGACTTCCCTCAGACTGCTCCAGATTTGCAGGACAAAAAGGAATTCCCTGAAATTACATATGGTTCTCTTGTTTCAACTGGATATCCACAAATCCAGGCTCCTACTTCACCAACTACTTCCCAAAAAGGAAAAGCAACCAGCAGTTCCTCAAAGAAAAGTTCCTCCAAGAAAAAGAATATTCTTGAAGAACTCTCAAAACGGGACTTAGTTCAATTATTAAAGAAATCTCTAGAGAATGATTCTGAAGAAGAAAATAACTCAGAAGCATCTTCAAAGACTTCGACCAATTATCCATACAATTTCTTTGGTCATGATTCACCAGATACTCCAAGATTATCTAACGATTGACCACATTCTTGTTGAAGACTGACCGTCCAAAAGACTGATCGAGCTCTTCAAACAAATTTACCGGGGAAAGGCTAACCGTCTCTCAGACTGATCGAGTCCTTCTTTTGATATTTTAACGTTTTGTGTCAAAAGCATCCAGCAAAGACACAATCCGACATAATGATAATCTTCACAACTGTCACTACATGCCGAAAGCAGTCAATCAGACAGCCCAAAGTGTAACAGCCCGCTAGAAATTCATTGGTGGAATTTCTATTGACTTTAAGAATCTCGTGAAAACCCCATAAGTTTTTACGAATCGACCAATCGCATAGGTTTTAGTCTGTCAACATAATCAGTGTTATCACTCACTATGGTGCTAGTAATATGAGTTTAATTATTTGAGGTAGTTAGAAGTGTCAGAATGCGTTATGGTCTACGCCATTAGACTCAGAGGATTATTTAGGATTTTATGGCGCAATAACTTATTTTCATAATTCCGGACGAAACGTCTGTTGAAAATTGTGAAATTATTTTTAGGGGCACTTCAGGGGTTGAATTTCGTTAAACGATTTTCACTATAAGTTAATATGAATATTTAGAAATTTTTAGTACTAAGTTTATTATGTATTTTTTTGGAGTGAATAGTAACCTCGATAAGCGCACCCATTGCAGTGTTTTCAAAATCACAGTGTGGAATGTCCAAATTAGGTTAGAGAAGTTTTATTTGGACACTTGGCAAGATTTTAGCCACACTTAGTGAATGGTATTAGACACTTGACACAAAGAAGAACCATTAGATAGATTTGTGAAGGAATCAAGGTGTGAGATCATGCCACCTAAGCAAAGTTGTGTTTCATCTGTTCAACCAAATTGTGCCAGACCAAAGAGGGTTTCAACCCTAGCAAAACCCTAAATGATTGGAATCCAATTGAAACCCCAAAAGCTTGGTTGAAACCAAAACCCTAAATGGTTTTCCCAAACCCTAAAGTTGGCCTCCAAACCCTTTTTAATCCGATTTCTAGCATTGTGTTTAATCACTTGATTAAATCACTTCCACATGCTATTAATTAATCAAATCCTTGTTATGACATCATTATTCAACCTTTTAAACCTTGGGAATTTGATTGGGCCAAGAAAAATTGATTTTGGGATTGATAGCATCTCAAACCCTAACCAAACCCCCTTTAAACCCCAAATTGAAGCCCACTTGGTGGGGCCCACCAAGGCCCACGAAATTGGCCACCTTGGCAAAGCTTCTTGGAGAAGTTTCCTCCCCCACATGGCAGACCATCCACTGCCATTGGCTGCACCCAATAGTGCCTTGATGTGAAGGAGAAATCCACTCCATCAACCTCCATCTTTCACAGCTGCTGCAAGCAGTCTCTGCCCCTCTCTATTCTCCACTTTATGTCACATATCCACCTCCAATCAAGGGTCATTCAAGCCCATAACTTCTCCCTCCAGAAGTCTAAAGTCGTGCAAGACATACTTCTCTCCATTTTATCACTTCTTTCTCCCGTTCTTAGAGAGAAACCCAAAAGAGCTCTCTCGGGCAGATTTCTGGGACTTTTTGCGTGGCCATTTACGACCCTTTGTAGGTATTTTCGCACGATGATTCCTTCACATAAGTTGTTCGTCTTTGAGTCTAGTTTCCGTGTATATATTATTAGTCTCATTCCATTCTCATTTGGTCGGCAAAAAGTATTTTTATCCATGGAAAGGTCATTCTGGGCGTGAAACTGGAGAGTATGTTATGTTTTGGAAGTTTTGACCAAGCTAATGGACTTATCTTGGTCCGAAAATTTTATGGAGTGTTGTTAACATGTGTTTATGAATTTTCATTGAGGTTTTGTTGCATGAATAAAGCTTTTGATGATAGATTTGCTTAGAGTTAGAAACTTGAAAACTGGAAGTGGAAAAACAGTTTCTGTTTGGTGAAAGTTTGAATATTTCGTGGTTTAATCTTATTCCAAAGGCTTTGATATTTTTATATGATGATCCTAAGCCTCTTATATACATGTTAGGATGTTATTTCGAAGATATTTAGTATTATTTTTAAAGATATGATTTTCTATGCAAGAGGATTTCGGTTAGGCCTAAACTTTGATGTTTTTGAGTTAGATCCATGTTTTATTAAATTTTAGCCATGTGATTTTAAGTTTGATGGTTGGATCTTCTTTAGGACACATTTTTAAACCATGTGATGTGTTAGTTTGAAGATCACATGTCTTTAAGCCATGGATCAAGAGATTGATCATAGTTAGTTGGGAAAATCAGTTTCTGTTTTGGACTAAGTTTAAAACCAAAAACTCCAAGTGTTGTTTTGTGTTTTTTGGTGAGTTTTGTTTGATGTTTTAAAGCATGTTTGATCTTAGGATGATGTTATGAATATGTTAGAAGTAAGATTTGATTTTTTTGGAATTCTTGGAGATGTTTTTATTAAGGTCAAAACTTGTGATTTAAGGTTTACTTTTTGTTAAAAAGTTTGGGTCTTTTTACAAAAAGTTTGGTATTGATAATTAGCTTTTTCTTAATGGATAGTTTTAAGGGTGTTTTTAAACTTAGGATAGGAAGATCTTTGTTACAAGATTTTGGTTTATTCATGAGTTTTGGAACTTGAAAGAATTGCAACCAAAATAAGACAAATGGCCTATGTAGGTTTCGGCCATAGTGAGTTTTTCATAGTTGTGATTGGTTTTAAATTTTTCTGAGTTGAGATTTGAGTTTGGGACAAAATTTACATGAGGAATGTAAATTTTGGTAATTTTTTTGGAATTAGGATATCAAATCCTTAAGTTAGGGGGTAAAATGGTCATTTGCCCACATGTAGAGGGTAAAATGGTAATTTTACTCTAAGTTGTGTCTTTTCACATTTCTAATTGTTAGTAATTAATTTCTAACTTTTAGAATAACCTTTTACAGTTCCTCGTGTTTCGCGCTTTATTCTAGTAGAACGCGACGATCGAGGTAAGTTAGCTTTTAACTTACTATCAGTTTAATGTGTATGAGTGATAAGTAAGGGAACTAAATTGTATGTATGCATGTTATCATTGTGCCATGCCAAGTCATTACATATTTATCTGTTACACAGAATTTATTCTGTCATGAATTATTCATCTGTTACAAAAGATATTCTGTCACGTATTCCTATACATTGCAAGCATGTCATGTTAAGTTAAGTATGCCATCTGTTACATGTATTTCATGTCATATAAGATTCACTGTCACATGTTACACCATGTTATGAAATGTTGTCTGTTATATGGTATGCCATGTTACGAAATGTTGCATGTTACATGTATGCCATGTTATGAAATGTATTCTGTTACATTTATGTCTTGAAGTATGTCATGTCTGTCATCTTATGTTCATGTAATGTTATGCTACGTCAGGACTTTTGTCTTTTATGTCACGATCATGTTACGTCACGTTACGAAATGTCATGTATGCCAGTTAAGTTATTCATGTCAATCACGACCCTAAGCGCTAGGATGGGGTAATATCCTAGTGGAACTCCTTTGTTCACGCTGGAGTGTCTAAATAGGTGTGAAATTCCCTGGGTTGACGAAGTACAGTCAACAGGTTGCGAATGGGGCCTAATTAGCTGGTCACCGGAGCGCGCCAGGCACTAACGCCGATGGTGCCACACATTACGTTACGTGTGTCCACAGCAAGTGTGGCACAAACAAATAAGTCATGGGGCCACAACAACTGTGGAGCATGAAGTATGGGGCCACAACAACTGTGGAGCATACACTACGTGAGACACAGCAATTGTGACACGTAGAATACGTGGGGCCACAACAACTGTGGAGTACGTATTAACGCACTCACAGCTGGTATAGAAACCTGTGATGTGATGCGGTAATCGGCAGGGACACACGGCTCAAGGGGACCTGTGTAGCACCCATATGGTCACTTTAATGATTAAGTCTATTGAATAAGATTTCAAGTTCATGTATTTCACGTTCAAGTCATGTTTCAAGTTCACGTTATGTTACGTTCAAGTTTACGTTCACGCAATCATGGTAATCGCATGAGACAAGAATATGTTTCAAGTTCATGTTATGTTATGTTCACATTTACGTTATGTTCCAAGTTCACATTTATGTTATGTCATGTTCAAGTTCATGTTCAAATTATGCATGTTCACGTTCATGTTATGTTTTAAGTCCATGTTATATTTCAAGTTCACGTTCATGCTATGTTTCAAGTCACGTTCATGCTAAGCTTCAGTTTCAGTTTAAGTTATGCCAGTTATGTTATGTTGTATGTCAAGTTATGCTATGATTACTTATGATTTGATTATGCATTCATGCTTTTACTGCCATGCATGCATCATTAACCTGTGTGGAAGTTTTCCGTTAACTTGCTGAGATTTGTAATCAAATCTCACTATGGTAGTCCCAACTACCATTCCCCCTGAATGGTAGATTTTGTTATAGGATTTGAAGGAGAACCGAGAATCGACCAACTGGAAACGGCCGACTAAGCGACGGTGCGACGTAGATGGTATTACAATAGTTACCTCAGATTACTACTTGTATTGGTGGAGTTCAATCTCCAGCACTCTTTTGATCACAACCTTATGGACTATTATTGTGATCTTAGTTGTTTAGTATGTCGTTAAGTATAGAGTATGTTTTAAGTATTTGGAATATTTTAGTTTGGTGCATAGTATTGCTAAAGAAAAAAATTATCCGCTGCGAATATTGCATAATGCTAGATGCATGTTAGGAATATTGCATCTTATATGTCACGAACGGGGGCAGGTAACCTTGTGTTGCATGTCTCGACACTTCAAATGTCCGTCCGATCCCAAGCGGAATTTGGGGGCGTCACACAAAGACATAAAGTTGACAGCCTGATCACACCCGTGCTAAAACAATTCCCACTGTTCACTCACGGACTTGCTTTTACTATTTCACTTTAATTATTGTAAACAGGAACTCCTTATACTATAAAAGGAGAACCTTGCTTCAGAATTAGGCAGAGCTCGCTCGCCTCATTCTCTCTTCCTTTCTCTCCCCTTTCCACCTTATTTTGCTCTCACCCTATTCTGAATATTGTAAGTGCAAATCTACACTACCTGCTTATAATTTCATTATCATTTATGTTAATGATATTTTGTTCATATACTTTATTTTGTTTTGCATACATGCATATGGTCGGTTTAACCGCCTGCATATAATTGTGCATATTTTATTGTGCTTACTTATCAAATTCTCCTTTCGTTCTCTTCTTCTTCTGTCCCTCTCATCTCTCAGCTGTTTTTGGTATCAGAGCCATTCTGGTATCTAATTGCTGGTAATTACACTCTCTTGCATTCTATTTTATTTGTTGTTCTTCTACTCGGTGCGAGACTTTCTACTTTCCCTAGGTTCAGGATCAGGTCGGAGTAGCTCAATAGTACCCAGGTAAGACCCGTGCAGGCCTGAGTGGCGTTTAGGGCAGATAGTGGTACAATTGGGGTAACCAGCAACTACTTCCCAAAAAGGAAAAGCAACCAGCAGTTCCTCCAAGAAAAGTTCCTCCAAGAAAAAGAATATTCTTGAAGAACTCTCAAAACGGGACTTAGTTCAATTATTAAAGAAATCTCTAGAGAATGATTCTGAAGAAGAAAATAACTCAGAAGCATCTTCAGAGACTTCGACCAATTATCCATACAATTTCTTTGGTCATGATTCACCAGATACTCCAAGATTATCTGACGATTGACCACATTCTTGTTGAAGACTGACCGTCCAAAAGACTGATCGAGCTCTTCAAACAAATTTACCAGGGAAAGGTTGACCGTCTCTCAGACTGATCGAGTCATTCTTTTGATATTTTAACGTTTTGTGTCAAAAGCATCCAACAAAGACACAATCCGACATAATGATAATCTTCACAACTGTCACTACATGCCGAAAGCAGTCAATCAGACAGCCCAAAGACATAAAGTTGACAGCCTGATCACACCCGTGCTAAAACAGTTCCCACTGTTCACTCACGGACTTGCTTTTACTATTTCACTTTAATTATTGTAAACAGGAACTCCTTATGCTATAAAAGGAGAACCTTGCTTCAGAATTAGACAGAGCTCGCTCGCCTCATTCTCTCTTCCTTTCTCTCCCCTTTCCACCTTATTTTGCTCTCACCCTCTTCTGAATATTGTAAGTGCAAATCTGCACTACCTGCTTATAATTTCATTATCATTTATGTTAATGATATTTTGTTCATATACTTTATTTTGTTTTGCATACATGCATATGGTCGTTTTAACCGCCTGCATATAATTGTGCATATTTTATTGTGCTTACTTATCAAATTCTCCTTTCCTTCTCTTCTTCTTCTGTCCCTCTCATCTCTTCGCTGTTTTTGGTATCAGAGCCATTTTGGTATCTAATTGCTGGTAATTACACTCTCTTGCATTCTATTTTATTTGTGGTTCTTCTACTCGGTGCGAGACTTTCTACTTTCCCTAGGTTCAAGATCAGGTCGGAGTAGCTCAATAGTACCCAGGTAAGACCCGTGCAGGCCTGAGTGGCGTTTAGGGCAGATAGTGGTACAATTGGGGTAACCAGCAACTACTTCCCAAAAAGGAAAAGCAACCAGCAGTTCCTCCAAGAAAAGTTCCTCCAAGAAAAAGAATATTCTTGAAGAACTCTCAAAACGGGACTTAGTTCAATTATTAAAGAAATCTCTAGAGAATGATTCTGAAGAAGAAAATAACTCAAAAGCATCTTCAGAGACTTCGACCAATTATCCATACAATTTCTTTGGTCATGATTCACCAGATACTCCAAGATTATCTGACGATTGATCACATTCTTGTTGAAGACTGACCGTCCAAAAGACTGATCGAGCTCTTCAAACAAATTTACCAGGGAAAGGCTGACCGTCTCTCAGACTGATCGAGTCATTCTTTTGATATTTTAACGTTTTGTGTCAAAAGCATCCAGCAAAGACACAATCCGACATAATGATAATCTTCACAACTGTCACTACATGCCGAAAGCAGTCAATCAGACAGCCCAAAGACATAAAGTTGACAGCCTGATCACACCGGTGCTAAAACAGTTCCCACTGTTCACTCACGGACTAGCTTTTACTATTTCACTTTAATTATTGTAAACAGGAACTCCTTATGCTATAAAAGGAGAACCTTGCTTCAGAATTAGGCAGAGCTCGCTCACCGCATTCTCTCTTCCTTTCTCTCCCATTTCCACCTTATTTTGCTCTCACCCTATTCTGAATATTGTAAGTGCAAATCTGCACTACCTGCTTATAATTTCATTATCATTTATGTTAATGATATTTTGTTCATATACTTTATTTTGTTTTGCATACATGCATATGGTCGGTTTAACCGCCTGCATATAATTGTGCATATTTTATTGTGCTTACTTATCAAATTCTCCTTTCATTTTATTGTGCTTACTTATCAAATTTTCCTTTCCTTCTCTTCTTCTTCTGTCCCTCTCATCTGCGGTTAAACCGACCATATGCATGTATGCAAAACAAAATAAAGTATATGAACAAAATATCATTAACATAAATGATAATGAAATTATAAGCAGGTAGTGCAGATTTGCACTTACAATATTCAGAATAGGGTGAGAGCAAAATAAGGTGGAAAGGGGAGAGAAAGGAAGAGAGAATGAGGCGAGCGAGCTCTGCCTAATTCTGAAGCAAGGTTCTCCTTTTATAGCATAAGGAGTTCCTGTTTACAATAATTAAAGTGAAATAGTAAAAGCAAGTCCGTGAGTGAACAGTGGGAACTGTTTTAGCACGGGTGTGATCAGGCTATCAACTTTATGTCTTTGGGCTGTCTGATTGACTGCTTTCGGCATGTAGTGACAGTTGTGAAGATTATCATTATGTCGGATTGTGTCTTTGCTGGATGCTTTTGACACAAAACGTTAAAATATCAAAAGAAGGACTCGATCAGTCTGAGAGACGGTCAGCCTTTCCCTGGTAATTTTGTTTGAAGAGCTCGATCAGTCTTTTGGACGGTCAGTCTTCAACAAGAATGTGGTCAATCTTCAGATAATCTTGGAGTATCTGGTGAATCATGACCAAAGAAATTGTATGGATAATTGGTCGAAGTCTCTGAAGATGCTTCTGAGTTATTTTCTTCTTCAGAATCATTCTCTAGAGATTTCTTTAATAATTGAACTAAGTCATGTTTTGAGAGTTCTTCAAGAATATTCTTTTTCTTGGAGGAACTTTTCTTGGAGGAACTGCTGGTTGCTTTTCCTTTTTGGGAAGTAGTTGGTGAAGTAGGAGCCTGGATTTGTGGATATCCTGTTGAAACAAGAGAACCATATGTAATTTCAGGGAATTCCTTTTTGTCCTGCAAATCTGGAGCAGTCTGAGGGAAGTCTCTAATTACATGTTCAATTATCTGTTGGGTATAGGAAAACCTATCCCACCATTTAGTGCAGCAATAGCGAACCAAGATATCAGCATGTCGTTCATAATTCCATTTCATTATCTAGGGTACTTTGTATCGTTGGCAGAAATGGAGAATGTAGGGAAATTTTTGCATATGCCGATCAATTTTTGGATTTGCTAGAGCAGAATAAGCTTTGAAAGCTCGGATGAGCTCATCAGGAAAAGTTTCAGGAATAGGTCCAAATTGGTCCCACCATTTGAGGAACCAGTATGGGAGATTTCCTTTAAATTTTTTGTCAAAATTAAGAAACCATGAATGACTCATATCTGGTAGTTGGAAAAACATGAATCGATTCCAAGCAGAAATATAGTCATGGTAATTAAAAGCAATGTCTGTTTTGGCCAGTCTTTTAGGAGTGGATGGGTTTGTTCCCCATTCTTCCTCATTAATGACATGGAGAATGTAGGCACTGTGAAAAATCAATTTTTTGGGGTCAGTTTTATCATAAATTGGTTTTATGATAATTGAATCAATATGGATTAGAATGCTGGAATAATACTGGAGATTCTTGGAGGAATCTTCAGGAATCCAGTGAAATCCTGAGGGAAAATAGGAAGAAGCAATTTTGAATGGATCTGTCTGGGCAGATCTATTCGGTTCAATGTAAAATAGGTGAGTAGGGTGTGCTTTTTTGATGTACACAGCTTTTCCTTTTGGGAGGAAATGCTGGGTAGCAGAAGTAGAAGTAGTTTTGGACGCAATTGCCTTGGCATAGGGGTCAAAACTACTAACAAGTGTTGAAGCAAAAGTAGGTGGTTGAATTATTTTACCAAGAGGGGTAAACCTGTTGCCAATTTGCAAACTATTTGAAGCAGGGGTTGAAGCATTTTCATTCTTGATATTTTTCTTATCAGGAATCGGTGGAGGGGGAGCAGTTTGTTTTTCTTTTCCTTTTTTCTTGCTCATCTTGGGGATTTCTGCAAGAATTCACGGGTAAGAAAATCAGGAATAGAATTTTGAGATCCTTTGATATATTCGATATCAAAGTCAAAAATACTTAAAATAGCTTGCCAGCGTGCAAAAATATGTTTTGATGCAATGTTTTTAACATCTTTTTCTAAAACAAATTTAGCACTCATGCAATCAATTCGAACCAAAAACTTTTGATTAAGTAAATCAGATTGAAATTTAGAAATACATAATGTGGCGCCCCCAACCCCCATGCAAGGAAAACACGGGAATCGAGACGCCGGGATGATGACAACACGGTCACACATCCCAACGTAAGTGCCAAGTGTGTGTACATGCAACGGTGTACAACAACAACGCAGCGGATTAGTCAACTAAGTACCAGAATTTAAATACAAGTAAACATCAGTAAAGATTTAAAAGCAGTTATACAGTCATCCAAAATAAAGTTAACACATGTCCTAAAAATACAAAGGGTAAAATAAAATAACAATAAACAGTGATCCCAGATCACTCCTCGAGCGGAGCCGTCTCTTCAGGCTCACCCTCCTCCTCATCTGCATCAAAATCTGCGTTACCACAGAATGGTACCGCAGGTAAGTATAACCCAAAAATAATCTCAGGAATAAAATGCATTTAATACAACTAACATGCATGCATATGAAGAAATATGCATTTTCCTCAAAATATCATTTTCCCCGAAAATGATAATTTTCCAACTCACGCCAAAAATTCCATTTGGCCCAAAAATAATCCGTAAAACATTTTTCCAGAAAATGATTTACACAAAATCTAACTCACACTATTTTCCCAGAAAATAGTCCATTTAATCCGTCAATACCCTATGCACCATGGCCTCCCCTAGGGACCATCCGCACGTCCTGGCTTCGTAGCGATGCCCAGTTCCGCGCACCCACTACGCAACGAGCGATGCCCAGTTCCGCGCCCAGCGCGTACATAGCCAGACATCCTCTAGTCCCCGCCAGCAGAAGGACCACGGAGTCGGCACGAATCTCTCGTCCGATCCCATTGTCGCCCAGCGACAATCCAGGGGACGTTACTCAGTTTATTCCGCTCCCGAGTAACCAGAGGAGCTCCACCGAGATAATGCCCTATCTCGGCTTGGGGTCGTGATACGCACGCACCCAAATTCCATTCTCACATGAAAACCCAGTTTTCATAAACACATGAACATGAATGCAATACACGAAAACCCAGCTTTCCTTTACAAACATGATCATGCATGAAATAATGATATGCACATGTACCAACACAAATCCACATTCCTCAATAACCAATAACCAATCCAATCAAACCAACCCAAACAACTCCAATCACAAATCCATCCGACCCCCGTACTCCTCGGACTCAGTCCGGCATGCCAAAAAATACAGTGAAATGCGTTAGTGCAAAAATACATAAAATTCATGAGAACTCTTTGGAGAAATACTTACAGTGCAATAAAGCAATTTCCGAAGGATCACGAAGCTGAAAAAGGCGACGTCTGAGCAACACCACAGTGTAAAATACACTATGGCCGTGGGTCACAAATACCCACTTTTCAACGAAGACAAACGAAGACCCCAAAATGATAGGGTAGGGCCTAGAGAGGTCGGTGAAGCCAATGGTGGTGGTGGTTTGCCGTGGATGACGGCGCAAAGGGTGGTTTTAGGCCAAAAATGCCGAAATCGGAGATGGACTTGGTGGGGCTTCACCGGTGACGGATCGGAGCCGGGGTTGGGTCCAAAGGGTTGCCAAGAGGTCGGGGATGAAGTGGTAGGAAGATAGTGGCCAATGGTGGTGCGACGGCGGCGCTGGAGCGAAATGACGCCGCGGCTTCAATGGGTTCGTGGGGGCTAACGGTGGCACGAACGG